>NW_021835960.1:137500-179357 GCF_006345805.1 Octopus sinensis | reverse complement strand
TTGTCACCAAGCCACTTATTGAGTTTGCAGTAATTCACTGCAATTTTTCCAAAGATTAAATATCATTCATTGATGGGAACTCTAGGGAGGAGCGTGTGTGTGAATATGCATGAATAAAACAGATTCTTTGTGTTAGAAGGGTAGGATGTATTGAGAATTAGTATGTAAAGTTAGTGTTTAACATAAACACAAATCCCAAACAGTTGGTTACATCCATTCCTATATTTTACAGGTGTACTTAAATGGCAAAGTCAGGTTCGGCAAGATTTGAAGTAAGAACATAAAATGCAACAACCAAATGCTGTGAGATATATTTTCCCTGTCACTGTATGGATTCTGGAATTCCATTGCCTTTAAAAAGTAACAATAGCACAACAGATATCCAAATGCAGAAGAAAGAATTAACATCATATCAGCATCTACATCACATCACATATCACTAAATCCTCAGTGGGGGCTGCCAGGGCACTGCAGATGATTCTCTGACAATGCAAGATCTGGCATAGTCAAAGCCAATGAACACAGGAGTAGTGCCGAGCTTGATTTTGAAGGTACACTCACTGTTTTATACAGAAATGTAGCAGGAGTAGGAGTGAATGGGTAGTGAGAGAAAAAAAAGTATTAGCTGGAAGTATCAGTAGATACCCTAGAGAGGAGAAAATTTTAAGGTTGGCACTCAATACAATTGGTTTAATCGAACCAAGTATTTAGAACTGACAGAACACACTGGTCCCCAAATAATTATTTGTTTTTCCTGTTGTAGAATCAAATTCTTAGGATTTCTGTGTTTCTATAATAGATTCTTTGTCAATTTTGATAAAAATTAGCAATTTGATATGATGAATAGAGAGTCTGAATGTATATGCTAAATATACACTTTGTTGGAAATGAGTTGTCTATGTGTATGTGTTTGTGTGTAAGTAGGTTGGTTGGTTGATTGATTGGCAGGAATAGAAGTATCCTTATGGCCATTATATTATGTATAAAAATAATTTTAAATATGTGTGTGTGTGCATATATGTAAGAAGAAGGGAGAGGGATATATATGTACATATATATATATATATATATATATATATATATATATATATATATATATATATATATACATATACATACATATATAGATGGATGGATATGTGGATGGATTGATGGATAGAGAGAAAGAATATGAAAGTAAATGGAAAAGATATTTGTATGAAAGTGTCGATGCATGGGAGAGAAGAGCTGCAGTTTCTTTCACATTACATGTTTGTCACAGGGAAAGGCTGAAAAGAAGCCAGTGAGAAACTGTAAAAATCTTCTAGAAATAATAAAAATATGGGTGCAAGTTGGAGGTCAATGTAACTTCTAGAAAAATCCTCATATCTTCAGTTGATCATCATAACTACCAATGATTATTACCTTCATTATTTCATCAAATATCTCACAGTTATGAAAGTTTATTCTTTACTTTTAGGGGTGTTTGATTTTTTACTTTTATAGTTACGGTAATAAAAAATAGATAATGGATAATAATAAAAAAAAAAATGCAGCTAGAAAAATATAATTTTCTGATAGCAAATGATATTTTTTTTTATTTAAGGGTGTTTTCAGGGGACATTGCAGGGTTTGAAATATTTCAATAAAAAGAAACAAAATATGTGTCAGAAATTAAGGTAAGAGCAAGGGAAAAGACTGCAATAGAGTAGAATTATAAGTGATAGAGATGAAGTGAAAATAGATCTGTAAATTTGCTGGATAAAATTTATAAAAATTGGACTCAGATGTAGAAAATGCAGTCAGCTTAGAAAAAGAGGAATAAAAATAGTTAAAAAGAATGATTAATCTCTGAATCCCATCCCATTAAAAAAATTAAATTATAAGATATCGGAAAAAGCAACCCAAGTTTTAAAGCAATTTCCCTTTAATAATTTTTCTTTCATTTCTCTTTTTTTTTTCTCTCCCTGTGAAATTTTAAGTTAAATATATTTATTGCCTACTTTTGCTTGGGATTTTTTCTTTAAATATAAAAATTAGACAAAGAAAATATGTAGTCCATTTGATTATTTTAATCTGTACAAAATCCTAACCATTTCTTCAAGATAATTCTTTCACTTTTTCATTCTGAAAGAAAAAAATAGCAAAAGAGAGGAAAGAGTTTCTTTCTCATTTTGCTATACATTTCACTCTAGGATAGACAGCACTCTAAAAATGCTTTCATGTTTAATAGCTTGTTGCCTAGAAACAATTCTCAGTTTGTTGCGTAGTAACAATGCCTAATTCTTAAATCTAGATGGTAGCTAAGATTTTCTTTAACTCCTTGTTGATTTCATCAAAATGAGGTCGAGCTTCTGGATCATACTTCCAGCACCGGTGCATCAGTTCATATATTTCCTCAGGGGTTCCTTGAGGTGCTGGCATACGGTAGCCTAACGTAGAAATAGAAAAAAAAAACACATGAACATGCTTAGAATGAAAAGTTACAAGTCAGTAAAATCAAACCAGTTACGACTTCATGAAGTGCATTATTTGGATAAATGCATCATGTTTCTGATAGACAATCTCTAGAAATATTACCGAAAATCTATTGAATCTTGCATATTCTTTTACATTATCAATTTCCCCATGTTTGCATAGGTAAGATATGGAGTGATTATTTTAACAGCTGGATGCTTTTTCAATTAACAACTGCTATTAGTCTTGCATACAATTAATATGAAAGAGAGAGAGAGAAATTCAAGTGATCTGACCAACAGGATATCAGAAAGCAAGTGAACAAGGCAATGGTTTGTATTTAATCATTGTCATCAATCAGTACCCATGTAACATTTAATTTACACTAGTAAGATGTATAGTCTAGTGGTCCAGGTATTCAGCTCTGATGATAAGGCTGTATGTTCAATTCCAGGAATGATACCAGATTGCACAAGGTACTTCCTTTCACATTGCTTCTGTTTACTTAGCAGTAATGATTACCAACTGGGTGTTGGTATAGCGTTCTCTTACTCCAGCTGTCACGTCTTAGATGTTCTGCAGAATCAAGGGTGAAGAGGTCAGGAGTATGTCTATGTCTGTGGGATTAAATAGAACCGTAACCATTTAGCATTCACATTATATTATCAAATACAATGCTTTTTTATTCATATTGTTTTAATTTAATCATGCATTATCTTGTAGCTATGGATATTTTGATGAAGTAACTTAATTTTTTGAATGATATTGTAGGGTTAGTAGGAGAGGTCAGATCTGGCCAGTTTGAACATAAAACAGGCAGAAATCTTTGGCTGAATAAAGACCCCCTTCGATCATGAATAACTATGGGATTGCACCTAGAAAGTTCCCCTCTGAGTCATAAGTCTGGGCAAGGTTGTTCAGGGAAGACCAGCAGTCACCCATTCATACCAGTCCCTTCTCTTCATGCCACCAATGTTATCCAAGAGAAAGGCAAAGGCAGATGCAGCTTGGCACCAGGGACGTTGCAACTCATTTCTACAGCTGAGTGCACTGGAGCAACATGAAATAAGTGTCTTGCTCAAGGGCATAACACACTGCTTGGTCTAGGAATCAAATTCACTACCTCATGACTTGGGCTGGATAAGGCAGTTTTAAATGCTAAAGGGTTAAACAAGTAGTGACCAAGCTCACTCATCTGTGATTGGCTGGCTGTACTACTAGCCTAATCAATCCATCAAACTTTAAATTAGTAACACCAAGTAAACACAATATAAGGAGTGTGGGCATATTTACAAAGTCAGAAAACAGCACAGCTCCCATAACTTTCGGAAACATTTTTTTCATGCTGAGAGTTGCTGAGGCATGGAACAAACTGCCGGCATCAGTTGTTAGTTGTCGGAGCACTGCATCCTTCAAAACTTCCATGCTTTCTGAGATTCGCCAACACTACACCTGATTTTCTCCCCTCCATACACACGCAAGCATGTATCTGACTCATACACTGTTCGCTTTCCAGACATTTGTACATTACTGCATACACTTTATACGCACTTTCTGACAAGTTGTGGTGCACCTGGGCACTGTATACAATAATTTCATTATTATTATTATTATATTGATGAATGTTTCCCTTATTTGCAGTGATGACTTATAAGTCTAATCAACATAATTAGTTTATGTAGGATTCTCCACAACCCATTCCACACAATGCATGTTCAGAATTAGAGTCTCAATCTGTTCATTATTTAAACAAATCCAAACTACTTTACTAAACAAAATCAATGTATATTATGCTAAGGAAAAATCTGAAAGGCTACATCACTTGAAGAAAATTCAATACACAAACACTAAAAGCCAATTATATATAAGAGTCTTCACAAATTTTTAGTAACTAGCATCATGATGGAGGCTGACAAATGCTCTGATATCAAACACTACTCATCTTATGTAATAGAACTGAAGATATCGTTTTTAACAGGAAAATGTTAATCTGTTGCGATTTCTACCTTATATACTCAACGTTCTTTAAAGAGAATGCCAAGTGCACATTATGCACTTCATGATGCAAAGGACAGAGGGCATGTCTTGTGTAATAGCTTGACCAAGAGATCTTGCACACACATTCACAGAAGTGGTTGCTCATAGAAAATAAAACTTCATCCTAAAGACTTTTATTACAAATATCACAGTGAAGTGAATGAGTGAAGTTGTGTTAAACCATGTTGGATGTCATTTTAGGATACACAGTCACCAAGGACCGTGTGACTTAAATTTATCTATTTAGGGATTTTAATAAAATTTTAATGGGTTATGTAAAATTGGGCATAAATACATACACTCAATTATTTTATACTAAACAATATGACAAAGACAAAAATATGTAAATATATGTAAATTGCCAGTGTCATATTTAACATCCACTTTTCCACGTTTCCATGGGTCAGACAGAATTTGTGAAACCAGATTTTCTATGGCTGGATGCCCTTCCTGTCACCAACCTTCACTCGTTTCCAAGTAAGGTAATATTTTCCCCCTGGCCAAGCATGTTTTCACTGAAGATTAGAAATGAATGACACTGCTTATATGACAGTGACACTCATTTACAACTATCATGAAGACAAACATGCATACACATATTTGACAGGTATATGTGATAGGCTGCTTTCAGTTTCCCTCGACCAAATTTATTCACAAGGCTTTGGGTGATGTAAGTTTTTGTTCAGCCCAGGACTACAAATAGGTCGGCAGACCAAAAATTTCCATTTGTGATCTGCTTGCTATAGACATGCAATATCCCTAATGAATGCATTATATATGCTTATCTTCTAAGAATATATTCGCTTACATCCAGTTTCATGTGTAAAAGGTTGCATTCATAATTACATGAACAAGAAAGAGCACGTCAAAATCTCACACGCTTATTTTTACCAAGGGGAGAAAATTCTGTAAAATTTAATTTTTCTTTATTGGACAGTTTATGTACATCTACTTGTAGGCAAAAATGACACCCAACTTAACACCATAACTTCATGGTACGCAGGTATAAATTTAACAAAAGGCAAAGACATTAGAAATTACTCATAAACATCAATGCTTTGTAGCGCTCTCTCTCTTTCTCTCCCTGCTAAGGTTGCTACTCAACTGTGAATCTCAAAACAAACGTTTTATTTCATACTAGCACTATGACCCGGCGTTGCCGGGTCATAGTGCTAGTGCATGCATATACAGCTGCGTGCGTGCACACATACACACGAGTACTGTCCAAATCTCCGACCAATCACATACAGCTAGCTGGCATTCAATTGGCGTATCAAGTTTCGGGCATTTTGATTGGGTTTTGGATAGAAAATTCACAAAAAGTCACTTCTATTGATTTTTTTAATGGCTTTGCGGGATGACTGGGGAAATGCAAAGATGTGCATGACCACCCTTGGACGGTTTTGAATGACCATAGAAAGTGCGACCCCTCTAACTGAAAAATTGTGGATTTGTATAAAGGACACACACGCAGACATTTTGCCGTTTATATATAGAGAGATTTTTCATGATCGTAATTTAAAACAAGGCAAACAATAGCTGTCATATTTACCTGCATCTATTCGTTCCTTCGCTTGTGCATTGCTCATACCTTGATAAGGTGTAAGCCCGGAAGAGAAAACCTCCCACATAAGAATGCCAAAACTCCATACATCACACAGTGATGTATATTTTCCTGAAATATAACAAATAATAAAACAATGAAGATAATTTTCTTAAAAGGTGTATGTGTATGCGAATGTCCGTACATATGCATCTTATCTATCCATTCATATGTATATATAAGAATAATATATTTTATATATTTGTTTTCTCTCTTTCATTTGCTTCAGTTATTTGATTGTGGCCATGCTGGGGCACCACCTTGAAGGGTTTTAGTCAAACAAATCGACCACCAGGACTTTTTTTTCGAAAGCCTAGAACTTATTCGATCAACCTCTATTGCTGAACCACTAAGTTACTGGGATGTAAACACACCAACACCGGTTGTCAAGCAGTGGTGGGGGACAAACACAGACACCAAAACACACACACACACATATATATATATATAATATATACGACAGGCTTCTCTCAGTTTCTGTCAACGAAATCCAATTACAAGGCTTTGGCTTTGGTTGGCCTGAGGCTATAGAAGAAGACATTTGCCCAAGGTGCTATGCATTACGTTGTATTCACCAAGCTAAATATACGTTTCATACATTTGAATAATAGCATAATAGGTAAAACAGGAGCACTCCATCAGTTATGACAAAGAGGGTCCCAGCTGATATGATCAATGGAACAGCTTGCTCGTGAAATTAACATGCAAATGGCTGAGCACTCCATGAATACGTGTACCCTTAACATAGTTCTCAGGGAGATTCAGCATGACACAGAGTGTGACAAGGCTGGCCCTTCGAAATACAGGTACTACTCATTTTTGTCAGCTGAGTGGACTGGGGCAACGTGAAATAAAGTGTCTTGCTCGTGGACACAACGTGTCACCAGAAATTGAACTCACGACCTTACAAATGTAAGCCAAATGCCCTAACCAATAGGCTACGTGCCTTTGCATAATATATAATATTAAAACAAAACAGTAATTGTAAGATTGCAATGTTATTATCAGTTTGAATATGCTTTATGCCCATTCGGACTGATAATAACATTGCAATTTACATGCAAGAAAATTACTGGAAAATTTTCATCGAATTCTTCCAAATCATTCTGCTAAAACTCTATTGAAGCCATTTGTGGGGATTTTTTTTTTTTTATCACAGTAACTGGTTACACACCACAAGTTTTAACAGAACCTACTGAAGCAAGCCAGCATTACCACAGGCGATGGCGAGGCCAAGGCATTGGGAAAGCCAAGCTCCCTCACGGGCATCACTTGACACCTCGGTAAGGCGAGCTGTGAACATTGACAAGAACTTTGCGATTAGTGGCCCAGTCCCTCCGAACGTCTCAAATGCCACAGGCTGGAAGAGATAGTTCACTGTCAGGTCCTGATACTTCAGGGTTTCTTCCATTCAGCTACGGAAGCAGTGAACCCTCTCATTATAGAACTGAAATCAAGTAAACAATAGCAAATTGAGAGGGTAATTGAATTAAACTCCTAGATAAATCAACCTTATTCCAGGGATTATATAACAGTTTGGGAATGAAATTAATGATATCCTTAAATTTAAATAAACTTAATTTAATTATGAAATTACCAAATTAAATAATAGACTTATAGCTCATTACTAACAATATCAACAATAATAATAAGAATGGCAGAGGCAGGAATACTAAGGTGAGGGATGATAATAACAGTAAAAAACATACTTAAGGTAACCTGATACTAAGCATTAATACTACTACTTACCATTTAAGGATGGTCTACATCAGCAGAATACTAAAATTCCTTGGACAACTAGCAGAGTTGAAAAGGACATGATCTAGGCTATTTTTTGGAACAATGACAGCACCACATGTATTTTGGCTGGACTTGTATTTAATTTAGATTCTATTTGAACAATGTGGTTGATTCCACCCTGAAGAAGTGGCAACTAACAATAAGTGCACACAAAGATACAAATTTTTTAGTGCGCATTAGTTAATTACTGCAGAAACAGGTGTAGGTGCAGAAAGGAAAAGAAGTAGTTGGTTGCTGAATAAAACTGAATATAAATATCTATTCTCCTTATATATATATATATATATATATATATATATATATATATATATATATACATACATATACATAGATATATGATTTTCAAAATGTAACCACATATGAATCGTTCGCAATCTTCTTCCTCCTTCTTCTTTTCTACTAGGCTTTCCTCTGTTTGAAGAAGAGCATCTGCTCAAAACATTAAACCATCTTTCTTTCCTTCCCTGAGCGTCTGCTAATATTTCACATGTACCACATCCTTGCATTGTTGTTTTTTGTTTGTTCATCTTCTTTTTTTGGATTTACTGTATATATATATATATATATATATATATATATATATGTATATACATATATATTATATCATATTATATTATATTATATTATATATATCATTATCATCATTTTAATCTCCAGTTTTCATACAGAGGAATGACATTTGTTTACAGTTAGCACAAGATGTCAGTACACACACACACACACACACACACAATGGGCTTCTTTCAATTTCTGATGACCGAATCCATTCCACAGGATTTTGATAAGCTATAGTAGAAGAGACTTGTCCAAACAAGTTGCTGCACAGTAGGGCTAAACCCAAGAAAAAATTCTTGACCACACAGCAATGCCTGCACGTGTTTATATAAGTGTGTGTAAACAGATGTCACTTCTACCTCAATTAAAAGCATTCTGTATTTAGTTATCGAAATATTGATAGACCTTATTTTCATTTACATACATAGAGACAACACAATGCAACACAGCTTCAGAAAAAGGAAAAAAAGACTTTCACTGTATAACAATATAGATATATATTCTTTTGGTTGTGTGTGTGTGTGTGTGTGTGTGTTTCTGTATGTCTTTCAACATAGAGACAATGCAATGCATACTTTAAAAGAAAACTTTCACTATAATGACAGGTTGTTGTTGTTGTTGAGAAATTCAGTGAAAGAAAGAGAGAGACTGTGTGTGTTAGTGTGTGTCTATATGTGCGTGAAAGATAGAATTAAACTTTGTTTCAAGAAAAAAAAAAAAGAAAGAACAAGTTGTTGCTGGGAGAGAAAGACAGAGAGAGTGAAAGATACATAGATGAGGTAGACTTGTTACCATAGTAACTAACAAGACTTTCATTATATAACAGTCTACTATTAAAAGAAAGTATGTGCATGATTAACAAATATTTTTACAGGTAGCATAGTGACAGGTAAGAGACTGAGTCCATTACAAATTTAGTCTCATCAGTCATAAAAAAAATTCAGAAGTAGTGGTATACAGAAGATATAAATATAATTTTTACAACATTAAATAAGGCTTGTCTTTCCATAAAAACAGGTTGATTATGTCAGGTATGAAATATACTAAAATGAGAAAGTCAACGTAACTCTCTCTTTTACTTGTTTCAGTCATTTGACTGCGGCCATGCTGGAGTACTGCCTTTAGTTGAGCAAATCACCCCAGCACTTATTCTTTGTATGCCCAGTACTTATCCTATCGGTCTCTTTTGCCGAATTGCTAAGTTACGGGGATGTAAACACACCAGCATCAGTTGTCAAAACGATGTTGGGGGGATAAACACAGACACAAACATATATATACAAATATATGATGGGCTTCTTTCAATTTCCGTCTACCAAATCTACTCACAAGGCTTTGGTTGGCCTGAGGCTATAGTAGAAGACACTTGCCCAAGATGCCATGCAGTGGGACTGAACCCGGAATCATGTGGTTGGTAAGCAAGCTACTTACCACACAGTCACTCATTTCTAACTGATTTCAAATTTTGGCACTCAACCAGCAATTCCAGGGGAGGGGATAAATCAATTACATTGACGCCAGTGTTCAATTAGTACTTATTTTATCAACCCTGAAAGGATGAAAGGCAAAGTGGACCTCAGTGGAATATGAACTCGGAATGTAAAGACAAAAACTTTACTCAGCATTGCTATCGATTATGCCAGCTTCTTACCCTATGATAATATATATAAACTGCTTTCAAATTTTGGCACAAGGCCAGAAATTTCAACGAAAGTGGGCTAAGTTGATTACATCAACCCCAATATTCAAATGGTACTTATTGTATCGACCCTGAGTGAACCTCAGCAAAATTTGAACTCAGAATGTAAAGACAGAAGAAATGCTGCTAAGCATTTTAACTGGTGTGCTAACAATTTTGCCAGCTGATTGCCTTAAGACAAATTAATAGGTTTTTTTCACCTTAAACTGAGCTTAGCCCTTTCCTCACCTTATTTCTGTTGATTTACACAGTCTTTTGTTTCAATCTATTTTGAAAATAATGAAGGATTTAGTAGAATAACCTTGTCACCATTAAACTGGTTGTTAAAACATAAAATTAACATGAAATTTTGATGGAAGGCTTTAATTTAGATCACTTTCAAACTGGAAGTTGGTATCCATAGAATCAGGTGTATATGCAGGAAGGTTGGTATCAAAAGGTTAAAATGTGCAATTATATCATATATATTTCAGGTGATTGTAAGCTATACTTAAAGGTGGACACAACACTTGGTAGATCAAGTAAGATCTAATATAAACTTTAATGAGAAAATAAAGAAAAGAAAATTATTAACCATAATTCAATGCTTCTGGCGCAGTCCATTTGATAGGAATTTGTTTCATTCCATCTGACACAACATACATCTCTTCTTCACGAGACATACCAAAGTCAGAAATCTTTATGACGCTGTTTTCTCCAACAAGACAGTTGCGTGCTGCCAAATCCCTGAAATAAAATAACACAACTTAGCAAGAATCTCTCAAACTCGGTTGCTTTATGTAAAACATAATAATACAATAAGATAAAATTTAATCCTTTCATGACCAGTTATATCTTCTTAATTACTTTTCAAAATAATAAGGAATTTAACACTGAATTTCTTTGTTTCATAAGAATTTTTATCAGAAACTATGTATTGAATCCAATATTGTCATATTTTGTAAAAATTATATTATTTAACTCTATCCAGCCAAAATATTTTCCTGTTTTATGTTTAACTCTTTCGTTACTGTATATATTTTGAGATGCTCTGTGTTTCTTTCAATTACTTTCAATATAACAAAGAATTTGGTAAAATAACTTAGTTATCATTCAGCTAGTGTTAGGAACATAAATTGTGACTAAGGTTTGGTGGAAGATTTCAATTCAAAACTTATGAAAACAAGACATTTGTACTCAGAGCCAGAGCCGGTTTCAGCCAGGTTGGTAATGAAAGGGTTAAACTGGTCAGATTCAGCCTTTCACATCTACTTAGAATGTCACTCTAGAAATATGCAATCACATCATCAAAATCTCAAAGCTATCAGATAATGCATGATTAATCCAAAACATTGTGAATAAATATGCATTACATTTCACAGAATAATCTGAATGCTAAAGGGTTAAGTTTATGATCACAGCTGTTGTTTGTCTATATTCAAGGTTTTTTTTACCTTTCTCCATACCATCTCTGCCTTTTCAATGAATACAAATTTTCAAAATATTTGGATTTAAAAAAAATATACATCATTTGAAATTCTATATCCATTAAAAAAAAGCCATAAAGATGGTGAGGCAAAAAAAAAAGAAGTAGTTGAGGTGGGGGGGGGGGGGCATGGACTACGTTTATAAGCTTTAATAATATGACTCTTTCAAAATATAATAAAATTAATTTTTACTATGCCAGACAAAAGATTAACTCAACAACATAAGCACAAGAATAATCCCCTATGACAGATTTCCACAGTGTCTGTCAACTAAATTTCACCCGGGAGGCTTTATTTGACTAAAGGGCACAAGACACTTATCTATGGGGCTGCACAGAGAGATAGGATCCACAACTTACATGGCAAATTTGTTTAGCAACAAATGAGATTATAGGGCAGTAATGGGAAGAAAATCCTATTTGTCGGATAAAATCAAGAAATGACTTGAATGTGAAAACAACAGATTTTCTGAGACTAAAAATCAAGTTTTAATACATTGTACACAAAAGAAACTCCAATCTATATCTTTCAGAGATCCTTCCATGAAGCAACATTTTTTACTTTTTTCATGAACTCGAGGACTCAGGGCTGTAATTTAATCTAGTATGGTGTTTAACCTTTCTTTACGATATTTCTGTTGAAATACACTGCCTTTTAAAAATAATAATTTTGAAAATACACTATCTTTTGAAAATAATTTTGAAAATACACTGCCTTTTGAAAATAATTTTGAAAATACACTGCCTTTTGAAAATAATTTTGAAAATACACTGCCTTTTGAAAATAATTTTGAAAATTCACAGCCTTTTGAAAATAATTTTGAAAATACACTGCCTTTTGAAAATAATTTTGAAAATACACTATCTTTTAAAAATAATTTTGAAAATACACTGCCTTTTGAAAATAATTTTGAAAATTCACAGCCTTTTTAAAATAATTTTGAAAATACACTGCCTTTTGAAAATAATTTTGAAAATTCACAGCCTTTTGAAAATAATTTTGAAAATACACTGCCTTTTGAAAATAATAAAAAAATTATTAAAATAACTCTGACATTATTTAGCTGGGGTTTGGAACATAAATTAACATGAAATTTCAATGGAAATTTTAATTTAGATTATTTAAAAATGGGAAGTTTGTATCATAGGACGAAGGGTAGTTTCAGGCGGGTTGGTATCTAAAAGTTTAAATGACTAAGATTACAACACTGCTCCTTGAATGGGATGCTGACTCGTCACAGCAGTGGAACTGATTTACAGCTGAACAGGAGCAATGTGAAATGAAGAGTTCTGCTCAAAAACACAATGCAGTGCCCAGTACAGGAATCGAAACTACAATTTTATGATAGTGAGTGCAACACGCCAACTACTAGGCCATGTATGCATGCATTCACCATGAGGTGACATTAATGTATTTTATATTTGTTTTGAATGGCTGAATGGTTGGATAGTGTTAGGCCCAGATTCATTTTGTTGATAAAATAGAAAATTTGTAAAACTGAAAGATAGCAATACCTGTGTATACAGTTTTTACTCTCTAGGTAATTCATTCCACTAGAAGCATTCTCGCACATTAATACAAGTTGATTTCGTGTTTGTTGTCGTCCATTTTTTCGCAAAAATAACAACAACGACCCACCTGACAAAAGACAAAGCAAAAATAATAATTATTAGATAAAGTGACAGTCAGGTAAAAATATAGTTATGGTCACTAATGGAAGTGGACATACTGGATAGGGGGTCAGTAAAATTAATTAAAGTGTAAATATTAAATCTTATTTTTTTAATATTTTAATCAGGTGTGGTTGTGTGGTAAGAAGCTCGCTTCTCAACCACATGCTTCAAGGTTCAGTCCCACTGTGTGACACCTTGGGCAAGTGCCTTCTACTATAGCCTCAAGTCAACCAAAACCTTGTGAGTAGATTTGGTAGATGGAAACTGAAAAGAAGCCCATCATATATGTGTGTGTATTTGTACCAATAACCCCACCACTGCTTGACAACTGGTGTTGGCGTGTTTATGTCCCTGTAAACTAGCAGTTCAGCAAAAGAGATCAATGAAATAAGCACTAGATTTTAAAAAAGTACTAGGGTCGATTCATTCGACTAGAAATTCTTCAAGGCATGGCCACAGTCTAATGACTGAAACAAGTAAAAGTTAAAAGTAAAGATCTGTTATCATTATACTTTAGTAAAAGAGACACACACACACACACACACACACACACAAGCACATGCAGTTCTTGGAAGAATAAGGTTCCATTCTTGTAACACTAATATGCATTATGAATACACACATTTGTATACATATGTCTTCCTTTACTTGTTTCAGTCATTTGACCGTGGCCATGCTGGGGCACTGCCTTGAAGGGTTTTAGTTGAACAAATTGACCCCCAGTACTAATTTTTAAAGTCCGGTGCTTATTCTGTGAGTCCATTTTGCCAAACCACTAAGTTATGAGGATATGGAACCAACAGCAGTTGTCAAACACAGACACACATACATGACTGGCTTCCATATAGTTTCCATCAACCAAAGTCACTCACAAAGTATTGTGACAGCCTGGGCTGATAGTAGAAGACATTTGCTCAAGATGCTGTGAAGTGGGACTGAACCCAAAACCACATGGTTGCAAAGCAAGCTTCTTAATCATACAGCCAATATTTTGTCTTTAAAATTTTTTCATAATAATCCTAAGTGCCTTACCTTCAACATACTCCATGACAATCATGACAGGTTTTCTCTGGGCTGCAATGCCAATGAATTTTACGATATTAGGATGATCGTATTGTTTTAGAATACGTCCTTCTTGCAGGAAGGTTTTTCGTTGTTCCTCGGTTAAACTATCTCGACATGTTTTTACTGCTACCACCTTGTCTTCTGGTTTATATTTACCCTTGTACACTTCACCAAAATTACCCTGAAGGAAGTAAAAAGACAAAAATATTTAACATCATACAAATGTTCTAATTACATACATTTATGTGTTAAAGCACAAACATCAATTTAGAGACATTTATGTCACCTTTTCTATGTAATGCATAGCATAGGTAGTTCCAGTTAACAAATTCAATCATTTAGAAAAGTTCTTCAGATCTCTCAAAATGGGACTTATCATTTAGTGGCCACGTACCAAAGATTAGTTGACTAAAGTCTTTATACAGCTGGTATGCAATAAATAGAAAAGACTTACTCTATAAATTATATGTATTAATCATATTTCTCTATGAATAATCACACTTCAAAGGAGTAGGGTGGAAACCTGTCTATAAACTGAACAGTTGCACAATCTATTGGAGAATTTTTAAGAGATGAATACTTGATGCCAACTACTATATCATATAATCAAGTTAAAATTAATATTTTTAATGCAGTGAGCATTAAAAAAACTATTTAGAAATAATCATACAGTGAGGAAATGACAGTATTATTTAAAGACTTATAATTATTCTAGTATGTATGGGAGACAACTCCAGGCATATTTTGGTCGTATTAGGCCTCCTCAGTAAAACCATAGATTTCATCATATTTGTTGAAGTAGAGAGGAGAAAATCCTTGCAGCCTACAGATTAACTAGAGAGAAGGATGAGTTAATAGAGTAGGGCTCATAGCACCAAATTGAAAATCTGGTGGTTTTTTTTTATCCAAGACAACCCTTACCACTCAACAACTCAGTTCAGCATGCTATAAAACAACTTACTGATGTAAGTAGCAGCAGCACTATAAATTGCTTTCAAATTTTGGCACAAGGCCAGCATGTTTGGGGGGGTAGTGGGTAAGTTGATTACATCGATCCCAGTTATTAACTGGTACTTATTTTATCAAGGAAGAAAGACAGAATCAACCTTGTCAGAATTTGAACTCAGAAAATAAAGCATCCTAACAATTCTGCCAGCTCACTCATCACCTTAAGCAGCACTGTAAATCGACAACAATATTCATTTGTTTCCAGGGCTGTGCTTAATTTTCCTCGTGGGTACAACTTGGAGAGAGGGATGAACTCTGCGAAGTTGAGTTTTCCCCAGGTACACTGTATCAAAACTAAGTCTGTAATATGTCTTTTGCAAGAATGCAATCCCATACCAATGACTGTGTCTGGATTTACTGTCATACTTCAGTTACTTGTCCTCTTGGTGTCTTTGCACTCTCTTACAACACTCAGCAGCCAGATGTTCTGCTCTGCTTGTTGTTTGTTGAGAGAGATAGCTCTATATCTTCATAGAGATGGGAGATTCACCTCTTAGCCAATTTTCCATGTGGTCTAAGCTGTTTTGGTCAAGGGTTTGGAAAGTCATATTCCTTGATTGAACTAATTCAGCCTTTTGACTTCTAATTACCTCAGGAATGGTGTATGTCACGTGAAAAGCTTTAGATGTCAAGCATGGAAGCCTGCAAAATCAGTTTAGCAAAACTTATTTGAAAATACTTTGAAATGTTTCTCAATAGGCATGGCTGTGTGGTAAGAAGCTTGCTTCCCAACCACATGGTTCCGGATTCAGTCTCACTGCGTGGCACCTTGAACAAGTGTTTTCTACTATAGCCTTGAGCCGACCAAAGCCTTGTGAGTGGATTTGGTAGATGGAAACTGAAAGAAGCCTGATGTATCATCAGCATCATTTAACGTCTGCCTTCATAGGAGCTGGCCAGGCAGAAATCTGCACCATACTTCTGTGATTGTTTTGGCAGAATTTTTACAGCTGGATGCCCTTCCTAACACCAACCACCCAGCAGATACATTTATATATACACACACATATATATATATATATATATATATATATATATATATATATATATAGTTAATCCAAACACGAAAACACAGAGAAAACACAACAATGCGAGGACGTGGAACAAATATAGTATTATTGGACTCTCAGGAAGGAAGGGAAGAAGGAGGGTTTTACATTTAGAGCGGAGCTCTTCGTCAGAAACATAGGAAAAGGAAAGATCTAGAGAAGGGAAGATGGAGGAAAAAAATATCGCCAATGGTACACACACGGTCATACATATATATACATATAAGTGTGTGGCTTTGTGTTTGTGTTTGTCCTTCACCACCACTTAACAACCAGTGTTGGTGTGTTTACATCTCTGTAACTTAGTGGTTCAGCAAAAGAGACCAATAGAATAAGTGTAAGGCTTAAAAAAATAGTTCCGTGGTCGGTTAGTTTGACTAAAACTCTTCAAGGTCATGCCCCAGCATGGCCACAGTCAAATGACCAAAACAACTAAAAGATAAAAGATAGAATACTTACATTGCCAATTTTCATATCAAGAAGAATATCATCATTCTTCAATTCCCACGGCTCTCTTAAAATTGGATTTTTCAAAATTGCTTGCGATTTACTTGTAACAGGCTGTCCTTTAGTCATCTGATTATGAATGAGATGCTGGATGGTTGGAAAAGTGGGACCTTCCAAATGCCAACCCTCCTAAAGAAAGAAAAGAAAAAGAAAAAAACGATTTTTGATATCAGCACAAGGCTACAAGGGATCTCTTATTCTATATGTATTTGAAGGTGTAAACAATTTATATCACAGATGATTTATTGGCAGAGAAACTAGCAACAGTATCACTGCTTGTATAGCTCAGTAATTCTTGGAGAAGTGCAAATGTAAGCAAATATAGAAACACATATTACATTTGTACATCCTCATCATTATCATCGTTTAACATCTTTTCCACGTGGGTATGGGTTGGACAGTTCAACGTGAACTGATGAGCAAGAAGGCTGTGCCAAGCTCCAATGTCTACTTTGGCATGGTTTCTACAGTTGAATACCCTTCTTAACAACACACACACATTTATTTCATGGTTCAAATGCAAATACAGGCTTGGTGCCTGGTGCAAATAAAACCATTAAAAGCTGCAATATGAAAGGAGTTCAAAGGATTGAATATACCACATTGTTTGTCATGTGGGTTAACAAAGAACACTTTTGGATTTTAGGCAGAGGGCTCTATTCGAAAAATATATTGCAGTCTCAACTCAATGTCAGTAGAACCGACAATAAGCCTGCAATTTGTTCAGGGAGGTGTGGGGTGGAAGTACAAAGGAAGCATGTTCCAGGACCCTGAAGTGGGTCCAGGACGGGGCAACCATTAAGGATTGGAAATTGGAATGTCACAACTCTAACGGATAAAGAGCAGAAACTAGTAGAGGAGGCCAAACGCTACAGGCAAAATATAGTCAGTGTCTCCTCTTCAAGGTTTTGAAGATATGAAGGGGTGCTGAAAAGTTCTTGGCTTTGGGTAAAAGAAAATACAGGAGGATCAGTTAATTATGATTTCATTGAATATACTCCCCTCTCAGATTCACACACTCATTGCAGTGATTCTTCAGTTTTTCTAAGTCCCGTAAACGAACTCAGAACTTAGGGCCTCCAGCCAGACCTTTCACGACAGCCTTAAAGCAAGGAATTTTTCAGCATCCCTTTATAGTTGTGGTGCCAGCTATATCTGCACAGACAGGAATGAGGATAACCACAAGACACCCAGCTGTTTGTTTATGTTATGGAATAGATTTCACTAAGTGGGAGAGTTTATCTTCGGAAGCTTAGACTAAAAGAAGGTCTGCTATGGCTGTTGCAAATATATGCGCCAAACAGTAAGGCCAAAGCCAAATAGAAATCCTTCCTTGATGAGGTCACTACTGCTTTAGCTGAAGTTAAAACTGAGTCATTTGTCCTACAAGGAAACTTCATTGTACATGTTGGCATCAATCACCAGATATCGAAAGGAATGATTGTGAGAAATGAGGACCCTGAATTCAATGCAAATGAGGAGGACTTAGTAGATTCCTATGCTAGAAATGTGCTCTTCATTATGAACATATTCTTTCAGCACAGTGATATCTGGTGATATCACAGTGATACCTGGTATAAAGATACTTTGGGTCAGAGCTCACTAATAGATTTTGTTATCATCTTTGACTTCTTTGATTCTGTGTTGCAAATTCATGTAAAGAAAGGGACAGAGTAATCAACTGATCACCACCTAGTTGTCTGCAACCCGAGACTATCTACAACAGGGAGAACACATAAAACTGGTACTCCTAGTGAAACATACAGGATAAAGTGGGAAGCCCTAGCAGACAACAGGAACAGAAATAAATATACAGACATTAAATCAGATAAACTGAGAGACCTTCCTGAACAAGCTGAGGATTTCAAAATGGAGTGGAGGTTGTTTTGTTTGGCAATGTCTTCTTTGGCTTTAAAATACTTGGACAAAGGCTGCTCAATGTGACACCAGATGGTAAAAGAACACTTTGGTTTAATCAGGAAGCTTAAAAAATGCTATCCAAGCAAAGAAGGTGGCTTACAAAGCTTGGCTTGGAAACAGGTCTTTCTGTGCAGGTGGTACACTGAAGCAAAAATGTTGCAGTCAAGATAGTAAAAATGTTCAAGGGTAAGTCATGGGAGGACTTTGGAGTTGAGCTGATCTCTGACTTTAGATTGACCAATGATGTATACTGGCAGACCACCCATTGACTTCATAACAAGAAGCCCTCTTCCATACCTGCCATTAAGAACTCAGCAGGGGTCCTTCTCTTTACAGAAATAAACATTCTTGGGAGGTGGAGAATATTTTTCTGATCTTCTAAATCTGATCACAATAAAATTTTGTGGTAGACACAAAAGTGTATCGCTGGACAAAAACTAACTCCACAGAGGTTGAAGTCATAGAGGCCAATTAAAGTGCTCAAATGTGGCAAAGCTGCTGAAAAGGGCTAAATAGAGAAGGTATTCTCTAACTGACCTGTGTATGCCAGGTGGCTTTGATCTCCGGAAAGACACCAAAACAATGGCAATCCAGAGTGATAGACCCAATTTTTAAAAGAGGAGACAAGAGAGAGTGTGCTAATCATAAAGGAATCATCTTGTTGAACCTTTCCAGTAAAATCTACAATAAGTGCCTGGAAAAGAGATGAAGGGAAGTTGGGGAGCACAAGTCTGTTGAAGAAGAGTGTGGCTTCCATCCTGGAAGGAGCACAACCAACAGGATACAGGATACTCATTCTATGGCAGGTGTAACATACACATATGCACACAAATATGTGTGTCTGTGTGGTAATTATATTCTTAAAGGCACATAACTCAGTAGGTAGACATAGCCATCTAATAAACAGTGATTGATGAAATTAATAAAAGTACTGAAGCTGACATTATTGACTGAAACCATTAAAAGTGGTGCTCCAGCATGACTGTACTCCAATGACTAAAAGCCATAAAAGAGTACAAATACAATTAGCCTGCTGCTTTGGTGCTTTTTATTTAGTATCTCACCATTCTTTTGCAGAGTAGGATTAATTAGCACAGATAACTAATGTAGTGTTATGGATGCTACTTCAGATAACAAACAATCCAAGTCAGCAAAGAAATATATTTTTGTGTTTGTTCTTTTAAAGATTTACAAACTTCCATTTGTTAGTGTCGATAGAATTCCTCAACTAATCTAAGATGAATAAAAAAAAAATCAAATAAAAAAAAAAATCATGGCTTCCCTGTCTAATTCTAAGAGCTTGTTCAGTTGTCAAAGAACAGTTTTATCTCAACACATTCCTCCTTTTTGTTTTATCTCAAGTAAGCATCGTTTTCTTCTCAATGCTCATTGTCTGAAGAGAATTTATCCAAAACAGCAAGAATAAAGAAATTATTATGCATTTTATTTGCAGCAGCAACTGCAGATTTCTTCACTAACATCAACATTATCTTCATTGTTGCAATATAAAAAGTTGCAGTTATAATCCTTTCATCAATTTAAATGAGGCTTACATCATCGGCAGCCACAGCAGGAGTGGTACTTGAAGATATAAGGGACATAACATACATTCTATTGTCCCACTAGCACTAGGGAGGCTTTCTGTAGTAGAATGTACAGACTTTCCTTTATCCTCAACCAATTTTTATTCACAGTTATTGCACTCCAAGATGCTCTGCTTGCAATGTGGCATGCATAGTCAATGTCTACTTTGTTCATTCCAGTTTTTGGTAGGGTGGAGACATGTTTCTTATTTCTTTATTGCCCACAAGGGGCTAAACACAGAGGGGACAGACAAGGACAGACAAAGGGATTAAGTTGATTATATCGACCCCAGTGCGTAACTGGTACTTAATTTATCGACCCCGAAAGGATGAAAGGCAAAGCCGACCTCGGCGGAATTTGAACTCAGAACGTAAAGGCAGATGAAATACTGATAAGTATTTCGCCCAGTGTGCTAACGTTTCTGCCAGCTTGCCGCCTTCTGGGTGGGGACATGTTTCTAATGGTAGGATGCCTTTCCAGTGACCAACTACTTTACAATGTTATCTCAGTGCATTTTAACATAGCACCAGCACTGGAGAAATTACTGTAATTAGACTGAAGGGTCCCGCTACCCCATATCAATACTACATAAGCAATGCAGCTTACAGAACACCTGTTTTTTTAAATTCAATTCTTTCTTTTTTACTGTGGTTTTTAATGACTGAATGTCCTTCCTACCACCAGCCAATTTACAATGCAAGTAAAGTGTTTAAATAAATATTCATTATAAAAATTTTGATTCGTAACACACACACACACACACCTTTTTATTTAGTCATTAGAATAATTTTAGTATCAAAGCAACAATGGTTAACATTAAGGATTAATATTCAATTAGAACAGATGAAGACATACCTCTTTTGTTTGAATAATGAAATGTCTATGACCATTCCAGTAAACAGAAAGTACATACAAAACTTCATTTGTTTTCTTGTTCTTACTTTCACGAACTAAGAAATCCCCATCAGTGACTAAAAGACGCTGTACTTCTTCTCGAGGAAGAACTCCATGAAACCATTCTTCATCTTCTAATCTTTGGCTGACTGGTGCAGTCTGGACAGAAAAGATTAAAATTTCATATTACACCAATATATTGGCAAAGCCTCGGTAGAAAACGGTGTTGAACATCACAAAATATCAATTGAATACTGATACAACTTTGGTGGGGAATAGTATAAAATTATAGACATTTGAACACAGGTCTATCTCTGTATTAATGTTGTCTGTGATATTAGATTGTTCTGTTGTCTCTTGGAAGAGACAGAGTACAGTATAATATCACTGACTTCATTAGTACACAGGTAGGGTCATGGTATAGATGTGGAAATATTTCACAGACATTATTAGTATACTTGTCGTCTTGAGAAAGACAAAGGTTCAGTACAATATTACAGACAACAATAGTGCACATGTAGAGTGTTAGTAGAGACACAGAACAGACAACACCTGTATACAAGTAGAGTCTTGGTAGTGATGTGGAACAGTACAATATCAAAGACAACATTAGTACACAGGTAAAGCATTAGTAAAATCACACAACAGTACAATGTCACAGACAATGATAGCACACAGGTAGAGTATTGGTGGAGGCCTTTTGCTTTATATCCATTCTGTGCTGAACTGCCCTTGAATGATTCCAGTAGTGTATTGGTTTTTCTATGAGAATAAGTTGCCAGCCCTTTGTTGCATCCTTCTTTTCTGGAGAAAGGGACACTGTTAGTAGTCCCCTACAGTCCATATGGTACAGTGTAAGTGATTCTGATAAACAAATAGAGGAGAATCGAATCCAGGTCTTGAGTGTGGCTGTATCAACCCCAATACTCAACAAGTAAAGGCGAAGAACAGGAGGATAAACAACAGTGCAATATCTGAGACAATTTTAGTACACAGGTAGAGTGTTGGTAGAACTACATAGGCACAGAACGACAATGTTGCATAGAACAACCTAGGCATAGAACTACAACATCACAAATAACATTAGTAGACAGAGTTTGGGGATATACTTAAAGTAGTATATCACAGACATTAAGTAGTCGGGAAAAATGTATGTAGAGACATTGAACAGTAAAAACTATGACAGACAACATAGTTATAACACGTAGAGTAAGGATATAGACAGTAAAGTACAATATCACAGATAATAATATACAAAGTGTTGGTAGAGACAATATCACAGGCAACACAATTCTACAGATAGAGTATTTGTAGAGACATAGATCTACAATATCACAGGTATTGTAGAGACATAGGTTAGATGTTGGTAGTGACACAGAAGAACACATTATAACACAAAGTGTTAGTAGAGACACAGAACTACAATATATAAATATACATTACTGCACAAATAAAGAGTTGGTAGAGACACAAAAATACTGTATCACAGACAATATGGATCGAGTGTTGATAGAAACATAGAACAATTCAACATCACAGACATTACTACATAGATGAAGTCTTCAGAGAACGCAGAGAACAATAGAATACATTCTTGGGAGAGAATAGAGAACAATTTTACTAACAATATCAACAATCGAGATGAAAAACATTGAATAAATATTTAATTAAAATATTGATTTCTTACTAAGATGTACAAAGCCACAAATTTTAAGAAGGAGGAGAAAATTAGGGTAGAATGATTTTTATGTTTTTTTTTTTGAAGGGCATTAGCTATGTAGTTGTGAAAACTTTTAATATATTATTGGATATGGAGAGCTGAAGAGCAAAGTTAGCTCAGCTGAGATAGCAACTCTGAGTGAATTGAGATGAAATTAGGTACTTTAATTGATCCAGTCTGGCACTCCACTGCTTTTGTCACTATACCAGTTTGTTTCTAATAAAACAGATAGTGCCAACAATAAAAATGATAAAATGTTTTTAGTATGTTGAAATCTATTAGGATAACAAAATAGTAGTTATATAACAAAGTTATAAAAGCTATTTGAAGTTTATCTTATTATGAAAAAAAAATCTACTCAACTATTTACTGCCTATATAATCTATAAACTTATTCTTAGGTACAAAAATTAAGGGTCTATGACAGCTTCTTGTAATTTCAAATTCACTGCAGTTTTACACGAAAATTCTTAAGAGTTAAGTATGCAATCTGTTTCAGAAATTTATAGTCTTCACAAAGTTTATTTAGTGAACTGACTGCTCAAATTTGAATTTCTGGTACTTATGATATTCATAATTTCCTGCTCTTTTAAAAAATTTTAATGAGAATTAGCAAAGTGGAAGATGCAGAGAAGCTGAATTGTCTTGGATCTTATGAAACAATAGGGGGAAAGTGTAGTGCTAAGGATGCAAAAAAAAAAAATCTATGTTAAAGGGAGAAAATCCTTTTTCAAAGAAGAACAAAAAAAATTTAAAAGAATAAATATATAAATCAAACAGTGATATTAAAAAAAAATCCCTCACTAATTAACAATTTGAGAAATAAAACACAAAAGGCATCAAATTCTAAATTGATGAAAAAGAGAGAGAAAGTGAAAAAGATAGAGAGGGGAAGGGGAGAAAAGGAAGTGCTTAGAAAAATCATTCCAAAGAAAATAAAGTCAAGTTGAATATTTTAAAGAATGTTTCTAAAAAATAAAGAAAGAATTATAAATGGAAATTCACTAAGAATGTTTAGTGGTAGCATCCATAATGATGTTGAAAGAAAGAATAGATAAAGAAAAAGAAAAAAAACAGAATGGAAATATAGAAAAGAGAATCAAAGCGTCTAGGTGACATTCATAGAATAAAAGACAACAGAAATGTTACAAACAATAGAAAACAGTTCTTTGACACCATCTCTTATGAACCATCTTTCTTTATCTCAAAGCCTCTTCCTCATATCTCACCTCATTAAAATTGCCCAAATCCTGGCTTATTTTCCGCACACTTGATTCCTCGTAACACTCCCACTTGTTTCTCTCAGCCAGACCTCGGCCGGTAGTAGTATGCAATGTTTTCAACCAACTGCTGTTGGTGTTCTTGGAAAGATTGACGTGTGACCTTCTCAGATAAGAAGAGAGGGATGCTACTGAAGAGGAGCTGTCCTAGACAAGAAAAACAAGCCTCAGATCATTGTCTTCATGCATACTTAAACCATGTAGCTTGAAAATAGTAGGAAATACAGTTTAAAGTAGAGGAGCAGAAACGAGGGAAGAAGGGACAATAAGAAGGGAGGGAAGGAGGGAGGCAGGTAGGTAGGGAAGAACCATAGGAAAGGAAAAAGAAAAGGGAAAATAGGAAGAGAAGCGAAAAAGAGGAAAGCCAAGGAACAAAGGCAAAGGGAGGAACAAGAGGGAATTGTGTTGTCCAGATATATGAAGGAAGTTTGATTGGAAGAGCTATTAATGTTTATGCTATTTTACATCCAAATGACAGTTATTCATGTTATGTTTGGTGTGTAGTGCCAACGTGTACCTCTACATAAATTCTTTACTTCTTCAAAGTTAGATTAGTATGAAGACATTAGTCTTGTCATTAGATAGTCACATCCATTCACACCCTTCTTTCTCTCTCTCTCTCTCTCTCTCGCTCTCTCTCTTCCCCATTCACACAAATAAATAAAAAAATATTTTCCCATTGAATTCAAAATTGTTTATGAATTCCAATGATTTTACCAGGTTAATTAGCTTTTTACAGCTTTGTGAAAACCTCTGACAGAAAGAGTAATGTATGTTGGTAGGGAGGCTCTAAAAATTGCTTTTTGGATAAAGCAAAGATTAAACTCTAAGTTAACTATTGAAATGTTAGCTGTTAACTACTTTTAATAAAAATCCGAAGGACTTATGAATTTGCAAAGAATATCAGTGGCACCAAAACCTCTTCCATTCATACCTTTAGAATCAATAAATTAAGAGCAGTAAAGGAGACAAGTCAATCTACAATCTCCATAATACTGTTTTCTTTTAAAAAAGTACTTAATGCTTCAATGGTTTCTCACTTAATTCACTACATTATAACATCCTTAAAGTATTGCTTTCTTTAGACTAAAACCAAAGTCCTTTATTTTGAGAAGGGAAAAAATGAAATGACATTACTTCACATGGTTTTTCTCCTTTTTTTTATCCTAAGTAAACAACACCGCTGTTAGTTAAAGCTTGCCAATTGGTCAATCTCTCATTCATCGCATTTTTGATGGAGAGAATGACAAGCAACTCTTTTATCATTTACTTGTTTCAGACATGGGACTGCGGCCATGCTGAGGCAATGCCTTGAAGGGTCAATTGAATAAATCAACCCCAGAACTTCTTTTCTTAAGTCTGGCACTTACTCTATCAGTCTCTTTTGCTGAACCTCTAATTTATGGGGATGTAAACAAACCGATTTTAAGTGAGTAATACTGATATTTCTAGGCTTCAAGAAACAAAAGCCTATGGCTGAGAATCTCAAATACATCTTCTTTACAACTGGCTAAAGGTGTAAGCCCCAACAACCTCAGAACTGCCCAGAAGAATAATTACTTCTAAGTAAATATGGCCACAATAAAATCTGGTAAACATGAGGTGCATCTAGGGACAAAGGCTAACTTCACAGAGGCTGAAGTCATATAGGTAATTAAAGTGCCCAAATGTGGCAAGGCCACTGAAAAGGGAGGAATTTGGCCTGAAATATTGAACACCCTAAATAGAGAAGGTATTCTCTGGCTGGAACAGTACCGCATGAATTCTGTAATTAATATGAGACACAACCATTATTGGGAGGAACATAGATGACTGAAACACTCTTAGTACATTGTTCAGCTCTTTCTACCACTCAGTTTTTGTTATTTTACTATTTTCAGTCATTGGGCAGTAGTTATACAACCTTAAATCATATTGACTCCATTACTCTGGTATTTATATTATCAATACCTATTTATCAAATGGTTAAGATTATCTTTATATCCATCACCTAAACCTAGCTATTTTATTGTTCTCTCCACAGACACCAATTATTCAATCTAACCGTATCCCTGATAATAGTATGTCTACATCTTCATTTATATGTGTATCTGGGGAGTAAGAGAGTGTATACACATATACACCTATACATACATTTACTACGATATGTGTGTATGTCTGCATGTATGTGACTGTATACATATACGCCCATCATTTCATGGTTGAGTGGAAGCTCTGAACAAGAGCTTTCAGCTACAGTAAATTTTGTAACAACTTTGAAATACTTCCAAGTTATGAATGAAGTTGTTGCATCAATCACATTTTGTAATGGAATTCAGGTAAGGAGAAATAGAAAATAAAAAAATCCATTGATAACAATAAAAATAATTATGATAATTACTCTATGAAGAAATTACTACTTTTCCTCGTGAATTTATCTGCAAAAATGAAAACTGTTCCAATTTTAAAAGAGGTGGTGATAAATTAAAGCTAGGAAACTTAAAATGCATATATATATCTATATATCTATATACATATATATATATACATATATATATATATATATATATATATATATATATATATATATATATATATATATATATAGATATACATAAACACAAAGAAATATCTCTATACAGGTTCCATTAAATTCCCTATGTCTAGATGTGTCTGTTGATACAAACTTGAACTTTTACCAAAATGACACACCCAGAGAAAAACCTGAATCATTGGGAGATATTTTAATGCAAAGCAAAGAATTCTTAGACTTACTACTGCTGCAGTTTTATGTGGGAGAATCTGAAGGTTATTAAATCAACAACTCCACCACTAATCACACACACACACACATTCACTCACATTTGTACTGAAACTCATCAGGAGAATAATATTGACACCAATAAGCTTTTTTTTCATAACTAAACAACCATAATCTGTAGATCTCTATATTAATAGCATCATGAACTAAAATCTTACGGAAATAACATTCTCTAGATTAGTGTGGTCTATTTTTTGTTGTTCAAGGAACTGACATTTACTTTTGCTAAATAGTTTCCAATATTTGTGTGAGAACAATGTTTTGTTAATTACACTGAAAACACTAAAACTAGTGACCACACCCCACAAGTTGTTATTATAATTTACACTTTGTGTAGATAAGGTACACCATAACCTTGCATACTGTAAGAGATGACTGAAAAAGGTTGTTGTCAGGAAGAATGGCCAACTGTAAAACCATTGCCTGAAATGTCCTGTCCATTCCATGACAGCACAGAAGAGTGGATATAAAAATAATGATGTCACTGATAGTGATGATGATGATGGTGACTTTAATTACTAAAATATATAAATCCCATAATTAATTATTAAAATATATAAATCCCATAATTAATTATCAAAATATATAAAGCACATAATTATTTATCCTAGCCTTTAATAGTTTATTTTAACATTTATTTTTCTATTTCTAGTTCATCAATGAAGATACTCAATAACTGAATAGCTCTTAAATTTATGAAAAGAACTACAAATTGAGTAATAATGTGACTAAGAAAAAACATATTTTGATTCAGTTACCAAAGTAGATAGAAGGATTTCAGACAAGCTTAGGAAATACTGCCTGAACCCCTTCCTTCCTCTTTTGTAGCTAAATCAAAATCAAAGTATGGTTCGTAATGGTCAGATTATCAAGCAGTTAGATCCGTTTGTAGTTGTTTTCATAAATTTAAGAGCTATTCAATTATTCCATGAAATCTATTCTGGTTCTGTCATCCTTATTCTAAAAGTAAGGCAGAAAATTAGTAGAATGGCTGGCACACAGTAGCATTTATTCTGGCTCTTGGCTCTTTATATTCTGAGTTCAAATTCTTATTTCTTTATTGCCCACAAGGAGCTAAACATAGAGGGGACAAACAAGGACAGACAAAGGGATTAAGTCGATTACATCGACCCCAGTGCGTAACTGGTACTTAATTTATCGACCCAGAAAGGATGAAAGGCAAAGTCGACTTCGGCGGAATTTGAACTCAGGACCTAACGACAGACGAAATATCGCTAAGTGCCTAGGTTGACTTGGTTTTTCATCCTTTCAGGGTTGATAAAATAAGTACCAGTTGAGCACTGGGGTCAATGTAATCAACTTAACCCTACACTAAAATTGCTACCCTTGTGCCAAAATTTGATGCCATTATTTATTTTAGAACCAGTTCTATGACCATACATGATAAATGAATGCACTGCTCATTTTCTCCTTCAAACCACTTTGAGAAACTGTCAAAAGATATTGAAGTTAGTATATAATTTATTATACAACTCAGAGTTTGAGAAAACTAATAGTGGTCCTTGTTGGTGAACATCATTCAAAAATATGAATTAGTTTGAATGTTGCAGAGAGAGGGTCCATTGGAGAGGAACAAAGAAAAAATCTATTTTCAATGTTACCATAAACATTTCAAATAATTTCTTTCTGCAACAAAAGGCTTTGCTTGAAACGAAGACCCTTGTCTCTCCATTGTGTATGAACTTGTTCAAATTTGCAAAGATAATATTTTTATCTTTTATCTTTAACTTGCTTCAGTCATTAGACTGTGGCCATGCTGGGGCATTACATTGAAGAAGTTTTAGTTGAATGAATTAACTCCAGTGCTTTTTTTTTTAAAGCCTGGTACTTATTTTATCAGTCTTTTTTGCTGAACTGCTTAGTTACAGGGATGTCAACACAACAACATCAGTTATCAAGCAGTGGTGGTGGTAGTGGGGGGAGCAAACTGCAACACAAAGACACACACATGTATATAGTCTTCTTTCAGTTTCTGTGTACCATATTTATTCACAAGGTGCTGGTCAGCCCAAGGCTATAGTAGAAGACTCTTGCCCAAGGTGTCACACATCAGGACTGAACCTGGAACCATGTGGTTAGTAAGCAAGTTTCTTACCACACATTCATACTTGTGCCTGTATATATAATACAGAATAATCAATTTTTATTGTTGCTTCAGTTTTCCAATTGCCACCAAGAAAATAGCACAAGCTCATTGTACATTTCTATAATAATTTCTTTTTATTATAGGGCAAATTTTGTAGGGTTGGTGGAGACTTATTCAATTGAATTAACACTAGCTTATTGCTAGTATTATTAGTACACATTTTATAAACAGCTCTGGAAATAATAAAAAGTAATTAACCCAGACAAGATGTAAATTCAAAACACTGCGGTATTGGAACAAGATGCCATAAATGTACTGGCTCTCTACCAATTTCAAAGCTATTCTAAAACAGGATAGATATTTGGAAATATTATTTCTCATGGTCTACATAATGTTCTCAAGTAACAATAGATTTTTTTTTTATATATTCTAATAAATACCTTCCATATGGCTTCTACCACCTATTTTCACACCTTACTGACATTCGGGATATATCACAGATAAACACCGCTACTGCTTTTATAAGCTGCTATAGGTTTATGCAGAAATCAATTTGATCTATTTATGGAATGAACACCCACCTGAGACCCCTGCATCTGGTACTGAGAATTGTGATTCCCCTGTGTCATTAGGAAGTTATTTTATTCTCTGTAACTATAAGATTATTATTATTTCTTTCATGAGGCTAAACTAATTCTTTTTCTGCTCTAGCAAATACTGAAGCAATAGCTTATAAAATGTATTTATGCTTCTACAATTAGTTTCAGAAGTTTAAAAGTTTTATTCTAAGACAGAGATTATGTGAGCTTGTTTAAGAGACTGTTCATGTTCTTATGTGTTAGACTTAATCTGTCACCCAGTTTAATGCTACTACCATTTGGTCGTTGAGTGCCATTGACAGAGTGCATTCTGTAGGAAGCATTTGGGGCTAGATTTCTGGTCTGAAGAGAAACAATTTTCTTCCAACCCACCAGTCCTAGTGGTCCTGAAAAACGGCCATGAGCACAGCCCTTCCTCCTCTGACTAAGCTAGGTATAAAAAAAATTTTAAACATTTACTTTACAGTTTATATTTGTAGAGTACCTTATGTACAGTATCTTATGTACATAAACATTACCACCATTGTAATAGAGGGAGTTTCTATTATAAACACTAAAGTATGTTATTATATATAACACTAAACTAGCAGCAGCATTATCATCATCATTTTAGCTTCATATGCACATCAAAACTATCATCATCATTGTCATCACCATCAGTGTTGTCGTCGTCATTACCACAGTGATCAGAGGGTATTTTTATTACATCATTAAGATATGTTATAATATAAAACACTACGGTATTTTGAAACATTGTAAGATATGCTCTGGATGACCCACAAATCTGATATTTACATTAGATTTTAACAATATTTACCATCAGCCTCTCAATAGCCCTTAATGAACCATCATATTTGGTAGTACCCCAAGGATTCGTTGGTGTAGAAGATCACATAAACAATGAGCTAATAACATAAAACAACCCATTTACTACCAGCTGAGAAGTGATCAAGATCAATCAGAGTGGCAAGTGCTTGTCAAGTTACAACAGGTCATTTGTTAACCTGATGACAGAAGCGCAAGGAAGTTACATATGTGTAAGACATGCTAGCCTCCCTTGAGAATACTGCAACCAAAGTCAGTCTGTCTCTCAATATAAAGAAAATTGAATGCATGACCATCAATGAAGATGAAAGCCACCAGCCAATTTGTTGCAATGAAGGCACACAGTTCAGAGAAGTTAGTGCTTTCAAATACTTTGACTCCTATGTTGCTGACAGTTAGAAAGATTTCCTTATACACAGGGGAGCAACCTGAAGAGCCTGTAACAAGTTCCAAACCATCTAATGGTAATATATGTATTCCGAAGTGAGCAAGATTTGCTTTCTTCCCAACATGTGTAGGAAGCATTCTTTTCAATGAAGCTGAAACTTGGACAGAAAAAAAAGCTTCATGATCACTTTCAAGATACATATACAATGCTTCTCATGATGGCTTAAAAACATCTCATGGCATAAGCACAAGACCAGAGAGATTTTACTCTTTTACTTGTTTCAGTCATTTGACTGCGACCATGCTGAGTACCGCCTTTAGTCGAGCAAATCGACCCCAGGACTTATTCTTTGTATGCCTAGTACTTATTCTATCGGTCTCTTTTGCCAAACCGCTAAGTTACAGGGACATAAACACACCAGCATCGGTTGCCAAGCAATGTTGGGGGGACAAACACAGACACACAAACATACACACACACATACCCATATACGATGGGCTTCTTTCAGTTTCTGTCTACCAAATCCACTCACAAGGCTTTGGTAGGCCCAAGGCTATAGTGGAAGACACTTGCTCAAGGTTCCACGCAGTGGGACTGAACCCAGAACCATGTGGTTGGTAAGCAAGCTACTTACCACACAGGCACTCGGATACATTATTCCTACCTCTACTATTGTTGCTCAAAACAGAGTAGGCTTTGCTGGCCACTACTATCATACTTAACAACACACTATATCAAATGTTAAATTTTGGAAACTTCTGCATTGATGTTGTTGGCAAAGACACACATTGTGATATTAAGGATCTAACAAAACTAATGGGGGAAAGATTTCTGGTGCAGCACTATGAGATGTATTTCAATTACAGTTTCTTAAGATGAAGAATGTGTATGTGTGAGTTATGTATTAATCTTGTGTTTGTTATGTACATATCTGTGTATGTGTGAATGTGGCAAAAGAAAGGAAAGAATTTCAGAGAGAAAGAGATTATAAAGAAAGCATATGAATGAATACAAGATATAGAAAATAAAATAAAAAAAGAAATTAAAGTAAAGTAAGAATACAAATTTGCCAGTAAGAACTAAAGATTTAGGCAAATACTAAAACCGAAATTTGTTTTTGCAGAAAAAAAAAAAAAAAATTGCAGCTAAACTGCCTATAGAAATTTAAAAGAAAAAGAAAAAAAAAATTCAAATGAATCAAAGAGAAAAGAATGTATTAAAGATTATTATTTTCAATTAGAATTTGAAGGAAAACATGCAAGCACAATGCTGAAGTGAATACATGCTTCGGAAACGGATTCCATGCTAGTTTATATGCATGCTGCAACAATCAATTACACGTGCAGTTGTTGAGAAGGTCAAGATTTCAACACAGAGAGCACGAGAGAGAAAGAGAGAGAGAGAGAGAATGAGAATCATGAATTAAAAGAGAGAGAAAGAACAACATTAATTCCACAAAGTATCATATATATGACACCTTGTTTATTTATTAACGAGACTTTACAGTGAACACTTCCAACAAAGCTGTAAGCTTACAAGGAATTTCTATCACTCGCTCTAAAATTTCCACCATACATTTCACGTAAGATTTGAAAAGACTTAACTGTTTATCAAATTAACTCGATTAATGAGTGAGAGGGAAAGGTAAAATAACAAAATCCTTTGAAACAAAGAGGAACAAAAATCAAATTTTAATCATCAGAGTGAAATCTAACCCTAATCCAATAAAACAAAGAAACAAAAAAAAAAAAACCTTCCATAATATAATATTTTTCTTAATCCCTTCCATTTATCAAGTTAACACTTCTGTTCTAACAATGGCTCATAGAAATTTTCCCACAAAATATAAAAAAATTTTTTTAATTTTATTTTTCATCTCTCATCATTTTTGTCTTAAAATTAGGAAATACTAGGGAAATCTCATTCAGATGAGATGGAGAGAATGAGAGATGGGGAGGGAAAAAAAAAGGGGGTAAAACTATATCAAATGCCAAAATTGTTCTTTCTAACTAAACAAACAATATGACTCCACACTTAGACTATGTGTGTGACCTGAAAAAAAAAAAAAAAAACCAACCCAGTTGCTAAGTCTGAGGTAGTACAAAAAAAAAAAAAAGAAAAAGAAAAACACCACATTGGCAGCGAAGCAAAAATAACAATAATCACATATATAGTTGCAGTGCAACAATAATAACAACAATAAACCACCCAGAGGCATCATTCTTGAGTCAAACGACAGATGATGCAATATAACAATGTAATAGTGAAGAAGAAGATAAGATAAAAGAAGAATGTGAATAAAAATAAAAAAACAAACAAAAAATAGCAATTAATGTTCAGTGTCTCTGACATTTTTTTTTTATAGATTTAAATCTGTAAATTTAATTATGTGCCTTCTCCAACTCCCTCCTTGCATTGGTAATGCTTGTCAGGTCATTCAATACTTTGTGTGCAGTGTAATTTAAAACCCAATCCTACAGCTGATTCATAAGTTACAACATTTAGGTTGAGGTGGTATTCTAATATGTCTGTGATATGCGCTTAATGAGTGGTTCTCTTCATCATTTTCACCACTAAACATGTGCAGTTAGAAAACAGAGCCTTCATATGCATGTATGTATGTATGTATGTCTGTGTGTGTGTTTAATGCGTGTTTGTTTCAACTCTTGTTAACTCGGTGAAATAAGTATTCTTAAATAGTTGCATCTGAGCAAAATGGGAATATAAAAAGGGAATGACTTTGCAAGGAACACAAAAAATGGGATATAGAATTGTTTATGCATCTTTTTACACATATGAATGCATGTAGATTTACATAGACAGATATATATATATATATATATATATATATATATATATATATGTTGTGTGTGTGTGTGTGTGTGTGTGTGTATGTATTTATAATATAGTATTTAGGATTAAAAAAACAAAAACCAGAGTTATGAAGATACTTAAAGAGATGATCACCAAACCATATGTTGGCAGATCTTGGTACTAATGAATAAGTATGTTTCAAAATGACTCCAACTCGAATTCCTTCTTCAACTGACAGGAATTCTCCTGATAACCACAGTCTTCATGCCATCAATTGGATGGGAAAGACTCACAGACATTGACTGGATAGATAGATACAGTCAATGACTAAAACATTAACAGACACTAGTAAGAGATGGAAAATTATTATACACAGCTTACAAATGTCAATTTGATACAGACTGTTTCTGTTTAATAGGTCAACCCTAATTGTAAAATCTGAAGACCAAAGGCATTCCAGTCATGACCATCTAGTTTTTTTCTTTCTGAGACATAGTATATCTAGGATTACATTATCAAATGTGTTGTGCCCCCTTGACACTTTTTTTTTAAAGACAGTATGATATGATTTGCCACCACAAGGTTTAGTTCTTGTTGCAGTGTGGTGGCTTATGTTCCTCAGTCACTCTGAGAGCTATGCCAACAGATCACAAGCTCCTAGTAGGGCCTTCTATGCTAGACAAATCAAATAATAGAGGCCAGACTTATAAGGATCACCTTCCCCACCCCCCCACCCCAAAAAAGGTTTGCAATAAAGTCATCAGCCCCACTTACACAAAAAAAGCCAGATTACAGAACCATTGATTACAATTCAAAACCAACAAGACCTGGGAGAGAAAGGCCTTCCCTCATGGAAAATATGGTGCCCCTCACCCACACTGAGTAAGTGGCTCTGACAACTCAGAGGTGAGAATAGTGGGGAAAAGTCATAGAAAGCCTATGCTCCATAAAGAGCAAAGAGAAGAGCTTAAGTAAGCAATGGTGTGATTTGAGGGGGATTTGGCTTCAATTTATTTAAAGTGAACAAATACATCCTTCAGTGTTGGTTTGTGATACAGCTTATAAGAGGTATTATGTGGACAGTAACTGGAAAGATATTATCTAAAGCTATTCACTATACATAAAAGTCAAAAGTGAGTGTACATGGCCTAGTGGTTACGGTGTTTGTACCCACAATCATGAGACTGTGGTTTCAACTCTTGAACTATGTGGTGCATTGTGTTCTTGAGCAAAGCACTACATCTCATGCCACTCTATAATCACTTCAACATCTGACATGTGGTACACCATACACCTGTTCAGGCAATGTTAATTTGATGAGGGGAAGTGAGCTTATATCACACAAAATTTTGATCACTGTAAACAAATTATTCGTGCAGGACTATAGAAAGAAATTGTAGGACTGTCTTCCTTGGACTACAAGCGACTACAATCATATAATCAAAAACTATCCATTCACCACCGAATGTATGATGTCCACATAATGAATACCTAAATAAAAGTGAAGGTTTATATAGAAAGTGAGTTTGGATATAGCTTTGTCTATTCAATTAACAGACATATCTTCTGACCATACTTTAAATGGAGACACAATATGCAAAATGACCTAAGGATGTTGATTAAATTAATACAACCTATAGATTTTGGGCCACAAGACAGTACCCACCTCATCAGGGGGTGGGATGGGTGAGAGGTTATAATAAATGAAGAGCATTGCTTAAAATGCTACATAATTTCTCTTCCTTACAGCAAACCAGTTTATTCCATATTTGAATGGGATAAAGCCGGAATATATTAATCATACTACATTTATTTGTTCCGAAGTATCTAATATTAGTTACAAACAAAATTACAAGGCCTAAACTGTGAGGAACAAGTAAAGATGATTACATTGACATCAGCCCTCAACGGGTATTTATTTTATCAAACCTGTTTCCCTACTCTGAAGGATGAAAGGTAAAGTTGACCTCAACAGAGTTTGAACTCAGAACGTAAAACTATGCATCCAAATGCCAGAGGGCATTTTATCTCTCATTCAGTTGATTCTACCAATCCTCTTTCCACCAGAAAAAGCATATAATGTCAAATAGCTTAAAATGGGATGAGGGCATTTTTAAACGGTCCCCCCTCCATAAATTGTACTCTGATACTAGCAGGAAACAACTACTACAATGACTACCACCACAACCATGACGACGACGGCGGCAACCACCACCACCATCACCATTTTTCTTTTCAAACTTTTTTTTAAACAACTTTTCTGCATTCTTTGGCAATAGACTTGTACAATGCAAAGTTCCTTGTTATGATATAATTTGATGATAACAATGATGAACTCCAAACACGCCTTATGAGCCAACAACAAGGAAGTTTGTACATAGTCAACCTATTATAAATAGTAGCCATATCTGCCCCAAATTATATTCTGGAAAGGATAATCAAATTATGTAATCCTGGAAACATCTAGAAAGACAAAATGGTCGTGTTTGGAATGCCTTTGATTATAGTTCTATTCAATCATAGCTAAACAAGAATAACAGGTGTCACAGCTTAATAAATAAAGACTGCATCTTTATTTGACTCAGTCAAGACATTTGCTTAAAGCACTGTTCTTAAATACAGATAATTAATCATAATTAATTTTTTAAACCAAATATATGTTTTCAGATAGACTCATTATAGTTTCATGCATGTTTAGAACAGAAAAAAAAAGAAACCCTTTATATGTAAAAGAAATCATTACATTCTCAAATGGATCCAAAACTGGAGATTTAAAAAAATTTTTTCCCCAAAAATGATTGAAATATTTAAGTGCTTTCCCAAGACATCTTTATAACAGTGTAAATGAAATAAAATGACTCCAATCAAAAACGAAAACAAAGGCTAAAATACTGGATCCTCGTGAACTTGACATTAATGAGAGAATAACTAATATATAAAGAAATAATTTTAAAATAATTAAATTGAAATAAATAGAAGAAACAACCAAAATGGAAACAATTGTGATGTGACAGACAGTAAAAGCTAGTTCGAAAAAGGTTTGGTTTTAAATAGAAATCTCACCTCTCCATTGTATTCTTCAACACCCTTAACATCAAACTGTTCTTCATAGTTCTGTTTCTGGTTTTGGTTTTGGTTTTGTTTGCTCTCAGTGTTATCTGGAGATGGTGTGGAAATCACGTTACCACCAAGACTTTTGAAAATATTTGTTATATTCCATCTGGCTTTTGTTTGTGAAGAACTTGCTGATACCATTGAAGTGCCATCCTGAACATGTGAGAGCAGCGAAATTAAGCTTTCATTTAAAAAGGAATCTATAGAATAGACTTTCTCACTTGATTTTTGAATAAGCATTCAACATACTAAAAATAGTATGTGGCTTTTCTTTCTTTTTTTTTCCCTGGAAGGCTGTGTTAAGTTAAAAGCATGATTAATCATAATGCAAAAACAAAAAATATAAATGGAAAGAATTTCCTGATCTCTGAAGGTTAGAAAAAGAGTCTAAATTAAAATAATTATTGTGACAAATAAAAAATATCAATCAGTGAATATATTAAAGAAATTGTTAACGATACTAATAAAAATATTGGTCTCAAATTTGGCACAAGGCCAGGATTTCAGGGGAGGGAGTAAGCCTAGCACATTGATCCCCAGTGCTCAACTGGTACTTATTTTATCAACCGTAAAAGGATGAAAGGCAAAGTTGACCTTGGTAGCATTTGAACTCAGAATGTAAAGACAGATGAAATGCTTAGCAGCATTTTGTCCGGCGTGCTAACAATTCTGCCAGCTTGCCACCTTAACAATAACAATGATAATAATTATTATTAATATTATTTCTCTCAGTATTTGATTAATATTATTTATCGCTACCCTAGGGACAAAAAAAAAAAAAAAGAACATTGTCAGCGTCATTGAGACATGAAATCATGTAATAAAAAGACAAGTAACCACCACAAAAAATTTGATCTGGCATTCTCCTACTTTTAACATCCACAATCTTTTGCAATTAATAATTATTTCTAACATAGGCAAAAACTGTGAAGAGGGGACCAGTTGATGAAATCTACCTCAGTATTTCATTGGTATTATATTTTACTGACGCCAAGAGAATTAAAGTTGACCTCAGCAGAATCTGAACCCAGAAAGGAAAGAGACGGAATGAATACAGTAAGGTATGTTGTCCACTATTCTTATAATTTGATCAATCCCCTATACTCCCATTACAATTTAAAATAATAATGGCTTCAAATTTTGGCACAAGGCCAGCAATTTCGGGGGAGGGGGTAAGTTGATTACATTGACCCAGAACTCAACCGGTACATATTTTATTGACCCCAGAAAGATGAAAGGCAAAATCAACCCTGGCAAAATTGGAACTCAGAATGTACAATTGGATGTATGCCACTAAGTATTTTACCTGGCCTGCTAATGATTCTGCCAGCTTGCAACCTTACAATTTTTATAATAACAATAATAATAATAAATGCCCTGATGCATGGCTCTCGTGGCTGCTGATCTTAACTGATTGTAAATGTTATCATGTACATTGTTTTGTCTTGGTATAAAAGATGGGCTGTAGCAAATATTCTGATCAATACCACAGATTTGTTTCTCAGTTGTTTGACCATGACCAGTTGAGCATGGCCCTTAGTGGCTGACGATATGTGCATCTTTGATCACGAGCAGAAGTAGTTGGGGAGCATCATAGCCGTGTGCTGGAAGGAATTCTTAGAAGTTTGAATAATTCACTTCTGGAAAAATGGGTGTTTCATTCAACATCCTTAAACAACCCTTATTCAGGGACCTCTTGAGCGGGATGGGTTACTCGACCAGAAGAAAATTCTAACTGGGCCCCACCTGCAAGGTCATGCACTGTTTATCTTGATATGAGATTACCATGTTACACATATTTGGCTGTGATGCATGTGCCTGGTGTACCCTTATCAGATGGGTAGTCATGATGGGTATACTGGGCTTTGTATATTTTACCCCAGTGTCACTTTGATGGCATGCACTGCTCTCTCACTCAATAATTAAAATAATAATGATAATAATAATAATAATAATAATAATAATAATAATAATAATAATAATAATAAAAATGGTTTGAAATTTTAGCACAAGGCCAGTAATTTTGGGGGGAGGGGTAAGTCATTACATTGACCCCAGTGTTCAACTGGTACTTATTTTATTGACCCCCGAAAGGATGAAAGGCAAAGTCAACCTCAGTGGAATTTGAATGCACAACATAAGGACAGATGAAATACTGCTAAGCATTTTCCCCAGAGTGCTAATGATTCTGCCAGCTTACCACCTTACAATTTATTATTATTATGATGATGATGAAGAAGAAGAAGATTTCTTACACTAAAAATATTTAAATAATAATATTAAGTCTTCTAGAGACTGATGTGATTATGTTTCAATTTGAACTTCTGTAAATCATCACCCACAAGGAAAATGAGGGCAGAGTATATTGCAATCCAGGCAGATATTATCAAGTGCAAACACTGCCGCGGAGTTAAGAAGTTTGCTCCACAAGTGCATGGGTTTGAATTCAATCTCATGATGCCACAATTTGGACAAATGCCTTCTAGCATAGCATCAAAGCAACCACAGTTTTGTAGGGCAAATTTTACAACCATAAAGTATGTGGAGGCCTGTCAGTAGGCCCATTCTTGTTTTAGGACAATAGACTTCATCTGTCACCTGCTTTAACTCCCTGAATGATTGTTGCAAGTAAACAGGGTAGGTCTCCAGTCTAAGGATAATGTCTTTCTTTGGTCCCACCAGGATCATCAACACTGCTCTTTTTCCACTGACTAAGCCATTAAAAAAGGAGTTTCAAAAAATGTACAGTGCAGGGTCTACAGCAAGGATTCTCAACCATTTTTTATTTTATCTAAGGACCCCTTTGATTACAATTTATTCTGGTGGAACCTCATAGCCAGTCAAAAATTTTTCTTTTGTTTTTCCCGAATTAACTCATCTAAGTTGAACTATGTAAAATGTTAGAGAAAGAAACCTAGTTTTTTCTTGCAACACATACCAATGCATACATCTAAAGCAAAATTTTTTGCAGGGGTCCTTAAAATACTATTGTGATCCCCAATTTACTATTTTGTTACATGGACACCAACAATCTTATGGACCCCAGCTGAGACCCACAATGTCATATGAACATCTGTTGAGAACCACTGGTCTAGAGAAGGGCCAGTTTAGGGAGTTAGTTCTGAAGAGCTAAAACCATTATCACAACAACAGAAGTGGACAGGGAAGTAAAACCCAGGAAAAAGGTCATGGATGTTGCTATTCCTTTTCTGAATAAATTATATAAAAAACCAAAATTTTAAAAAAAGCACCCAACAAAAAACATTGCACTACTAGTCACTCATTTTAACTAAAATTTAGGAATATTTAAATGATACTACGGAACTACTAAAAACTAGCAAGACATTTTGATTTGGTTTCCATGGTTTAGTCAGCTATACATCCATATGTTAGAATCTACACCCAGTAACACAAATGTGTATTGAGCACTTTGAAGTTGTTCTATATTCTTTGTGTGTTTGTTTATGTGTGTGACCTGGGTTTTTTTTTTTTGGCTCATTTAACATTTTTAACATTCGTTTTTCCATCCAAGTATAATTTGGATGAGAATTGATTTTGAAGTTGGATTTTATGGATGGATATGTTGCCAACTCTGACTTGTTTTCAAGTCAGGGACTTTTTTACCCACAGATCTTATGTGTGTGTGTGTGCATGCACACACATGTACACACACATATACAAACACACAATGGAACACAAAGCTAGCTAAATTAGTACTACTAAGAATTGCACCTCTCTCTCTTAATATCCCTACATTTCTAAGTAGATGAAAACTCAGAGCATTCTCCTTTTTTTTTTTTTGGTAATAAAGGCACTTGATTATGAAGCAAACATTTGAACTATGTGGCCATGCTGCATCCATACAACACTCACACACACACACATACTTGTTAATGTATTAGTACAAACATTATAAAACTACGCAATACATGCTATGTACATCAGATACACACTTGATGACCTAATAATGCAAAATAGAGATTATATCTGAAAAAAAATAAATATTATCAAATGCAGCAGTAATATTGTTGTAGTGAATCAACTGCAGCTTCGTGCAGTATTTCGGAAGAGACAAAACCTTCATCTAAAAAATGATTCACATGCACACTTGCAGACAATGCTTTCTTTTGAGAAAACGGTCATAGCATGAAATTTTCTGTGGCAGAAAGAATAAAAATTACCATATTTTAACATGTATAAGGAACCCCCTAATTACAGGGTTTTAAAATTTGGAAAAAAAGGTTTTGTAAGGGATTATAATACTATCCATGTATGAGAAACTCTTATATTTTTTAAATCTAATCTTTGACAAAAAAGGGTTCCTTATACATGTTAAAATACGATAAATAAATTGATGCACCATTCCAGTAATTCCTTAAAAATTGAGCTGCTAAAGGGGAGAGAGAAAGAGAGAAAAAAGATAGAAAATAAAAATTAAAGACAAGAAAATTCTGGAAAAAAAAAAAAAAACTCAGTAAAATGCCATCTGCTTCTGTATATGCAAAAGAAACCAAGAATTTACATCTATTCTTTGGTTGCACATTAGTTTCTATAGAGTCATTTAATCTATGTTCCTCAAAATATTTTCATATTTTATTCAATATATAGAATTTCAACCGGGATATAGCGATAAAAGGGTTAAAAAAAGAGAATCACAAATGTGAAATTCTAAATTTTAGCACTGTATGGCTACAATAAAGATTAAACAGTAGTGACTCATCGAATAAATAAATAAATAAACTGTTTTCAATCTCACGTTTTCCTATCCAGAATGTTGGACATACAAATGGCACTAGTATAGTTTTGATTGATTGTTTACAAGCCCAAGCAATGATGGCTAAGGTTATTTATTTATATTTCTATCACAATATGTGAACAATAGCAGTATTGGTTACAGTTTTCTAACATACATTCA
>NW_021835960.1:0-132500 GCF_006345805.1 Octopus sinensis | reverse complement strand
TTAAATTTTTTTTTTAATGAGATAGATTTACTTCATTCCTAACAAAGATGGTAAATGTTTCATCCTATCTGAAAGAAGATTATCCTGCATTAATCTTTCTATGAATACTCCTGACCTCTTGCTTGTCTTTTATAGTCTTATCACTCACCAACAATGATATGAGCTAACAAGGGATTCTCTATATGGTTATTTGACCTGCTAGAAATAACAGCAAAATCTGTCTTGATCTACACTATCATCTTCAAAAATGATACAATGGTTAATGTAGTCCTTACACTGTGCTAGAAAACAAGCTGAAATGATAATAGTTGGAACACTTTGATCGTAAGTCTTACTTGAACAAGGTTACCCTAGGGTTAAACAACAACAGCAACTACAACAATACATGCATTCTAGTTGCACTATTTTGTCTTCTTTTAGTCTCAACTTTGAGTATCCTTTTACTTTTGCTTATGAAAGTTGTAGTTCAAGTGTTTTGTTTGTTTTGATTTTCTTCCCTATTGGTATCCTGGTCTCCCAAACCACTTCCTTTTACATTTTTATAACAAAAATTGTCCTCATCTCCACCAATGAGTCCCATGAGATTTGTAGTGACGCCATCTTGGAAATCTCCAGCACACGTGCACAGGGTTGGAATCTTCCAGAAGGCCAGCCAGAAGTTCCCTCATGAGCATGCGCAGAAAACTAGCAACAGCGAAATTCTCTTGTATCTCTCTCTTTGACGCTAGCAGCTGAACGATACAGATGTGTCTCCAGCAGCTCTTTTGAGCTGCTACCTTGTGGCACATCTCCGCTATGCTTGAACGGGCAGGATTGACTCACTCCACTTGACTACTGCCGATAAGCTCCTAGGTTGCCGATTTGCCCAGAGGAAGGAAATGTTTATATTGCGAATCAAAGAATAAAAATTTATACTGTTGAAATTAACGGAAAATCTTGACTTTTTCTTCAATTAATATTTAATGTAAAGGATGCGAGCAGCACCCATCCAGCGCGGAAATCTCTCATCCTGTTACAGATTCAATGGCTCTTTTAGTGCAACTTTCTCATGACTTCTTCAGTGTAACGTATTCATGATTTTGTCCAACAAGTCTACAAAACATCCATGACTTGCTGTAATAAATTTCTCAATAAATAGAATATTTAAAAGTAGAAAAAAAAAAAGATTAAACTAAATGACTAAATACCCAAGACAGGTAATAGAATACTTTAGTGAAAAAAGAAACGACAACAATAAAAGAGAAATAAAGGAATCGTCTTCCAAATTCACATACTCCAACACAGTGGTGTTTTCATCCTTCTCTTTTAAAAGTCTTGAACATGTCTCAACATCTGCTTCTAGTTGAGTTTGTTCTTTTAAGACAGTGTTCTTCTGTTCTTCGTATTTAGTGACATCTTTCCGAATATCTTCGAGCCTGAAAACAAACAAAATAAGTTTAAACATTACCGAATTTTTCAGTGAAATAATCACAAAGTATATTCATTTCTAAATAAATCATTTATTTTTGAAATAACATATTGCTTTATAACACCTCAAATTTGAGGCTTAAAGGTATAGTTGATAAGATCAAACCTTGCACGTAACTGGTACCTGTTTCATCAAACCCAAAAGGATGAAAGGCAAACACCCTAAGTAAAATTCAAACACAGAAAACATTGAGGTATAACTAAATACCACAAGGCACTTTGGCTTGTCACTGTTGTAACATGCTGAGCAGATGAAGTGGCCAAGTTAGATAAGGTATTTCTTTGACAGCACATGGTTCACTACCTCAACTGTTTAGCAGATGTTTATCTCTGAACAAGACACTTAATTCTATGTGCACTCCTTCCCTTTATTGACTTTGTCTCAGATCTTCCCAGGCCAATATGATAAAGTACCAAGTACCACTCAAGCACTGGTGTTGATATCTATCTCTATAATGCATCCAAGATACAATCTTTGTTTATCTTTCATTTGTTTCAGTCATTGGATCATGGCCTTGAAGGGTTTTAGTCAAACAGGTCAACCCCTGTACTTATTTGTTAAGTTTGGAACTTATTCTGTTAGTCACTATTACTGAACAGCCATGTTTACAGGTTCATAAACAAACTAACACCATTTGTCAAGCGATGGCAGGGTGGGGAACAAATACGGACACAAACACACACATAGACGATGGGCTTTCACACAGTTTCTATCTCTCAAATTCCCTCACAAAGCATTGGTTGGCTTGGGGTTATAGTAGAAGACACTTGCCCAAGGGGACTAAACCTAAAACCACATCATTCCATGCTCCCCTTATTTCTTTCCAGATTTTCCATATCCTCCACATTCAGTAACCATATCTTGCTACCTATACAAGTATCATACAGTCTCTCCTTCATTTGGAATGAGAAGCCCTTTGTTGTTTAACTCAAGGCCAGCTTTGATAAAGTAGTCCTATGGCAAGCAAGCAATCATCTGAATAATGAGGTATGATCCACAAATCCATCATTTCAGTAACTCTATGTACCAAAGTGAGCTGAGAACTAAATTGCACACTCCAACATGCAGCGATCAATTAAATGGGGGTGCAGAGTTGCAGAGTGGCAGTGTGGATGTGTTGTCCTCTCTCCACTGTCTAGCCTATTTCTGTACACCCACAGATCTTGGGGGTCCACGATGAAGAATAACAAGATGGACTTGGTTAGAGTCTACTCTGTTACCTTCCTTTGCCATTCCTCTTCACTATAAACCTTTCTACTATCGGTACAAGGCCCGGAAGTTTGGTGGAGGGAAGCAGGCTAGTTGATCACATCAACTTAGTTCATCAACCCCAAAAGGATGAAAGGCAAAGTCTACCTCAGCAGAATCTGAACTCAGAAAAATTCCTCTCCACTATAATAAAAGCCTCTTTTTACCAGCAGCTACAATGAGCCTCTGGTAATTTCTCCACTCCACCCTAACTATGACTTCTATCCACTAAATATCAAAAACTATATACCAGACATGAAACACCTAAATCTTTAATTTATATAAAGATTTTATAAATTCAAAAGTTTATCATAAACAATGGCTTTCTGAAATACTTACTTTTGCTTAACAGAAGTAGCAGTGAGGTCATCAATGGCCAATTTTTCTGCTTTGAGTGTACCTGAGTAGTCACTGAGTAGAGCTGTTGTGAAGGTCACCTTTTCACCAGTTAGTGGGTTAGATCTAAGAATCAAAAATAATGTGTGTAGATATATAAAAATGGATACATACATATATAGGTTTGGTGATGCAAACAGGAAAATATAGAACACAAGACTTGAGTATATATGGTTTTATTAATAATCAGAAAAAGTCACAGAGTGACTTAAAGGCCAAGAGTTTCATGTGTTGGCACTTATCAGACAAGTTTCACATCAATGGGCCATAAATTTATGTACCAGGTGATAATGGTATTTTCTTGGATTGTTCTGGAATTATATATTTTATAATTTGTTCTAGAACAATCTAGGGAATTACCATTATCATTGGCATATAAATTTATGACTCATTCACTTGAAACTAGACTGATAAGTGTCGATGGAGAAAACTCTGGGCCCGTGAATCATTCTGCAACTTCTGCAGTTTCTTAAAAACAAAGTAATATATATATATATATATATATATATAGCAGTGACTCCATCTAAGAATATCTGAAGAAGGGATTTTATTCCAAAATATCATATCAGACTATGGATGACTAAATTACAAGAGGTATATAGCCCATTGTTTGTATTATAGTGCATTGTTGTACCATTCAAAACTTTTTATTCTTTACAAACAATATACAATGCTTCAAGTGAACTACAATACTCTCTATATATATATATATATATATATATATATATATATATATATATATAAGATTTTTGTGAGAAATATAAGGTTTTGCACACTTGTAATATATACTTGTACAGAGCACTTCTAATGTTTTTGTACCTCATATTCTGTGAGTGTGTGTGTGTGTGTGCATACACTTATATATGCATGTATATATGTATGTATATACAGACTGATAAAAACGAAGGTGAGAAAGATACACAGGTACATGCGTGTGTATGCGTGTGTGTGTGTGTGTGTGTGTGTGTATTCTTTATAGTGCATACTCCCTAGAGAGGGGTAACTATCTAAAGTGATGCAGTTCAAAGGAAATTCAGCCATTCAATAAAAGATAATATACAGATAATCATGTACCTCTCTCCCTCTCCCTACCTTTTCCCATACACACACATACACACAGAGTTGCATGTGTGTGAGTATTACTTCTTTGGTATCTCTCCAAAGTCTAAAACCAGTCTTATATGTAAAGAATAATAAGGTGGTATGATTTTGGTAATTTAACACTTAAGATTCCTTGGAAAGAAAGAAAGAAAATGGCCAAATGTATACACTGCGTACTTATGTTTGGCAACAAAGTCCTGAAAATATTGGTCTGGTTCAATATTATTAACACTCTTGGATATTATACTTGTGGGGGAACTGGGTTTTGACATGGTCAGATCTGTCAGTTGAGTATACTGAGACAAAATGTATTTCCTAGAAAAAAAGAAAAGAAAAGAAAGTAGTACAAGAGTTTATTAAAAGAATTACAAAATAATTAATAACATTATAACTGATATTTACAAAATAAACTAGAAAAAAATAGTCAATAATATGTACATGAAGTCATAAATATGAGTTCTAATAAAATCTAGTCTTGTGAAATGAGGATCAAACCACCTAGTTTTGTCTATCCAAAAGGTCTTCAGAGATGGCTTACTTCTGACTAAGTAGAGGTAAGCAATTCCTGATGTCTTAAGAAAAATGAAACAAGCCAGTTCAATTCTTCTTCCAAACTGTTGAAAGCCTTATGGTTTAACCATGACACCCAAACTAAATAAAAGCTTATTAAGCATATTTTATATAACTTCATGTACATCTTTATTGATAACCAACATCATATTGATATACTAGTATATTATTTAAAAATAAGCAGGGTTTGTATTAACTTTTCCATGTTGAGATCATAGTTTAAAGAGCCAAAATTTTAGTTTGAAGTTTAGACAGTTACCTAATGCTGGTTTAATTGTTGTTACAGTTGAATGCCTTTCCAAGGACTAACTACCCAACCATGAAATATGATGAAATATGAAAAACAACTATTTTCAGTTTGGCAGATTTTCAATTAAACAGAATTATGAAAGAGCTATGCCTATTTATGTTATGCCTTTTAAAAGTGGAGCCAATAAAGGAGTTTTTACACAGCTGTTTGACCTGCTGGAAATAACAAATGCATATACTTTAAATCACATCCTACCATCTTCAAAAAGGAATATGACATTGAATACTATAGTTCTAGATACAAAAAAAAATGTAGGATGATTATGGTTGGAATACCTTCAATCATAGGTCTGCTAGACTGAAATTCTATTTAAATATTATCATATTACTGCTTTTTTTTGAAAATCATGAGAAATGTGGGTTAAAGTGGTTATAATAGGCAAACTCATATCAAGGACTGACTTAAATTAATGTTGATATAACAATCAGTAATAACTTAATTAGACCAAATTAATAAAAATTAGTCTTAATTATTCATCAATTTTCTTCCTGCACAGGGTTTTTCTCAATCTACCATCAATGCAGCCCATTACTTATCCTCAAACAATCAGTCACACCTCAACTCTCTTACTCTCCAGCCAGAGAGTTGAGGTGTGACTGATTGTTTGGGGACCAACTTTGTGTGGTCCTAAATCTACTTTCCAAGTTGCCTACTACTTTATTCGTTCCCCTAACAATATTATATCCAAATATCAACTCTTTAAAACTTTGTACATTGGAGAAACTAGCCAACACTTGACAGCTCATTTCAGAAAGTCCTTGCTTGATGTGCATCAAAATACCCAAAACCCTGGGACTATTCCTGCCATCACCTTTCTATTATTGATTCTAATACTATTGATTCCAGCCCTTTCAACTTTGCCACTTTGAGAAAAAAAAAGATTTATTTTCAAATTATGCACATATTGGCACAGGAGTGGCTGTGTGGTAAGTAGCTTGCTTACAAACCATATGGTTCTGGGTTCAGTCCCACTGTATAGCACCTTGGGTAAGTGTCTTCTATTATAGCCTTGGGCCGACCAAAGCCTTGTGAGTGGATTTGGTAGACGGAAACTGAAAGAAGCCTGTCATATAAATGTATATGTGTGTGTTTGTCCTCCCAACATCACTTGACAATCAATGCTGGTATGTTTACGTCCCCATAACTTAGCGGTTCGGCAAAATAGACCGATAGAATAAGTACTAGGCTTACAAAGAATAAGTCCTGGGGTCGATTTGCTCGACTAAAGGCGGTGCTCCAGCATGGTCGCAGTCAAATGACTGAAACAAGTAAAAAAGTAAAAGAATATCCTTGCCCTACAACATCAATAATAACAGCATATATTTCCGATAACTCCTCTCCTTCTCCTCTTCCTTATCACATACACAAACGCATTCTCACATTACTCATCCCCCACACACATACATGCTGTTTTGTTCATACACATACTCACTCATGCCAACTAGAGTACACCACACACATGCAAAGATTTTGCTGCTGTGCATTATTCTTTTTGTGCATTTCCAACATTTTTACCCACCCCACTCCTCTGTAAAAGAAAGCCACATCCCTGAGTACCTATTTCCTTCCTCCATTGTTACCACGACACCTGTAGAACAGCACACAGATTTTCTCATTTCTCTTTTTTCCTTTCCACATTTATATTACATTTATTTTTATTACTACCAAATAATAATAATAATACGGAGATGTACTTGCATAGCAAGTGATTTGATCTGAGATCGTGTGCTGAAACGAAAACAATTGCAGCGTGGAAGGTGTTTGTAAGCCATTTAAGAAACACACAAAAGCCGTTCTGGGTACATGGGTACTGTATGTAGTAAGTCTATTATTATTATTATTATGGAAGGTGTTTGTAAGTCATTTAAGAAACACTGAAAATATTTTGACAAATTAAACTTAAATGTTGAAGTGAATCGAATGGCTTTTGTGTGTTTCTTAAATGGCTTACAAACACCGTCCATAATAATAATAGACTTACTACATACAGTACCGATGTGCACTACAACACATCAGAAAAAGTAACCAAAACTACATGAACAGTACATAGAATATGCACAGGAAGTGAACAGTGAAGAAGCCTTTAACAAAAAAAAAAGAAGAAATAGGGATGGGGTGGGAGGAATCAGGAGTACTGTTGGGGAATTTCAGGAAGCATGGAAGTTTTGAAGGTTGTAGTGTCTCAACAGTTAATAACTAATGCAGGTAGTTTATTCTATGGTTCACTAATTCTGAGTGTGAAAAAAAGTTTCTGAAGGTCATGGGCGTGGTGTCGTTTTTTGATTTTGTAAACCTGTCCACAAGTGTTAGACATAAATCTGTGATATGAGTTTGTAATCATTGAGTCTACTCAACAACTAAAATAGTGCTTTAAAATAATTGTGTTACCAATGATTCTGTCTTATTATACAACATCTGATAGTAATGAGGAAGCTTCTATGTGGTGGCTCAACCTGCTAGAAATAGCAATCATATCTCCCTTAAATTACACTCCAGCGTTTTAAAAAAATAGAGATACATTGGACCTTGTGATCCTGGGTTCTTTGAATATGGGGAAAGACAGGATGGTCATGGCTAAAGTGACTTTGATCAAAGGCCTGCTTATTCAAGATTGATTAAACATCAATATAAACCAACTGATAGCCCCTATAATGGCTGGTCAGTCTGCTGGAAATAGCAACTAAGTCTTCTTTAAACCATATCCACGCGTTTCAAATGTAAAAAGAACATAGTAAGACTGACCTAGGGCTAAACAACAAAAACACTACCCCAAAACACCTTTCTAAACCTACTTTAGAATATAATCGCAGTTTCAAATTTTAGCACAAGGCCAGCAATTTAGGAGGAGAGGATAAGTTGATTACATCAACACCCCAATACCTACCCAACTGGTACTTATTTTATCAATCTGGAATGAAGAAAGACAAAGTAGACCCTAGCAGCATTTGAACTCAGAACGCAATGTCAGAAGTAATGCCGCTAAGCACTTTTTCTGACACGGCAACAACCCTACCAGCCTGCTGCCTTACTCTAGAATATAATATCAAATATTAATGCTATTCTATATTATAATAACAAATATTATCACATACTAATGCTATCCCATATTGTAAGAACAAATATTATCATATATTTATGCTATTCCATATTGTAAGAACAAATATTATCACATTAATGCTATCCCATATTATAAGAACAAATATTATCACATAATAATGCTATCCCATATTGTGAGAACAAATATTATCACATATTAATGCTATCCCATATTGTAACAAATATTATCACATATTAATGCTATCCCATATTGTAAGAACAGATATTATCACATATTAATGCTATCCCATACTATAAGAACAAATATTATCACATATAATAAATATTATCACATATTATAGAACCTAATAGTCATGCTATCACAGTATAATACCAAACAATAATCATACCATGTAATAATTCCAAAGATAAATGTTCACGTATTACTATATTGAATACTTATGCTTTATAAAAAAAAAAAAAAAAAAAGTAAGGCTATCATGTAATACTAAATAGTAATGTTATCAAATTATGATATCAGACTATTATGTCATATTATAATAAAAAACAGCAATGTTATAACATCATGCATGATACTAAATAGTAATATCGTCACACATTACAATGCAAAGTAGCAATGTTACCTACAGAATATCTGGATCTTTTTGGTTTGAACGGCAGTTTTTAACATAATTTCTCGGTAACTAAAAAATTTTAAACTTCGTATACTGGTAGAATGTGTTTACAAAACATTTTTTTCTCTTGGCTTTATTGAGAAAATTCTATAGTTTGAAAGATATTTGTTTTTTTTTCTTCAATTTCTGCAATTTCAACCAATCACTGATGTCTGTTGAGGTAAAAAACATTCTGTGCCGTATGAATATGTCCCTTGTTTAAGAAACAGATTGGGTTTATTTACATTTGTGAAGAAAAAAAAGATACCCTTCCCCCCACCTCTAACCCTACCCTAAAACAGATTGAAATGCAATAGATCAATACTAGGGTCATAATTATGGGTGACAATTTCATATGACACCGCTAGAAAAAACTGCCGTTCAAACCGAAAAGATCCGAATATCTAATAGTAGTATATGCCATATGATACTACCTAAAGATATCATACAAGAGAGGTAATAATGTATTTAAATAAATTAGATTGCTTAAAGAACAGAATCTTACCATCCTTCGGTGAGACCAATGTGTGTTTCTTCATGGTGTGTCAGAAATGAAGGGAGAAGTTTGACAAGATAATCGTTCTGGTGTAATGAAGCTACTTTAATTGCAATGATATATTCATTGTGTAGTTTGTGCAGTTTGGATGTTGTTCGAAGGTAGTGCGACTTAGCATCTTCAATTTTTTTATTTTCCTGTAAACAAAGAGGAGTGGAGTTAAGAAATTAAATTAAAAATTTAGATATTTAAAAAAAAAAAATTGAATTAAAGTTGGTGTAAGAGTGGCTGTGTGGCAAATTGCTTGCTTACGAATCACATGGTTCCGGGTTCAGTCCCACTGCGTGGCACCTTGGGGAAGTGTCTCCTACTATAGCCTCCGGCCGACCAAAGCCTTGTGAGTGGATTTGGTAGACGGAAACTGAAAGAAGCCCGTTGTATATAAGTATATATATATGGGTGTGTGTGTGTGTGTGCGTGTGTATGTATGTATGTGTTTGTGTCTCTGTGTTTGTTCCCCCAAAATCACTTGACAACTGATGTTGGTAAGTTTACTTCCCCGTAACTTAGCGGTTTGGCAAAATCGACCGATAGAATAAGTACTAGGCTTCCAAAGAATAAGTCCTGGGGTCGATTTGCTCAACTAAAAAAGGCGGTGCTCCAGCACGGCCGCAGTCAAAAGACTGAAACAAGTAAAGAGTATGTGCAGACATGGCTGTGTGGTAAGAAGTTTCCTTCCCAGCCACATGGCTTTGAGTTCACTCCCATTGCATGGCACCTTGGGCAAGTATCTTTCAATATAGCCTCAGGCTGGCCAAAATCTTGTGAGTGCATTTGGTAGAGAAACTGAAAGATGCTCATTGTATATACAGATATATGCGTGTGTGCAAGCGTGTCTTTGTCTTTGTCTTTGTCACCCTGCACCACTGGGCAACAGGTGTTGGTGTGTTTATGTCCTCGTAACTTAGCAGTTCAGTAAAAGAGACCAGTTGAATAAGTACCAGGTCTAAAAAAAAAATAATAAGTATTGGAGTCAATTCATTAAACTAGAAATTATTCAAGGTAGTGCCCTAGCATGGTCGTAGTTAAATGAAGTAAAAGATAAAAGATGCTAGAATTTAAATATGCTGGTTCATTTCAAAATATATTCAGTAACTATGTAGTAAATTTGTTAAGTTGAATATATCTACCTGCCACCGCCACCACCACCACCACCATGCTTACGCACATTTTTCAAACTGGTATGATTTAGGCAGGTTGTCACAATCTGAGTCAGTTATTTGGAGTTACTTATTTCTTTACTGCCCACAAGGGGCTACACAGAGAGGACAAACAAGGACAGACAAACGGATTAAGTCGATTATATCGACCCCAGTGCATAACTGGTACTTATCTAATCGACCCTGAAAGGATGAAAGTCAAAGTCGACCTCAGCGGAATTTGAACTCAGAACGTAAAGACAGATGAAATACCACTAAACATTTCGCCCATTGTGCTAACGTTTCTGCTAGCTCGTCGCCTTATTTGAAGTTACTGCCCATCTAATAGAGTCAGAGGACTACATTTTGCTTGCATACGGATTCTATAGCTCGATGCTCTTTCTAACACCAAACACTTTACAGGGTTTTCTGGATGCATTTTATTGTGTTACCTGTACTATGGAGGTTGTCGTGCCATCAGCAAGACTAGAAACAACAGAAATCTTGATGAGATTTGAGCACATCTGTGAAGATGGGGAAAATAACCATCCCTCTCCTACTCCCCACCAAAAAGCACCATCCAAACGTGGCTGATGCCAGCACCGCCTTGACTGGCTCCTGTGCTGGTGGCATGTAAAAGCACCATCCAAACGTGGTCGATGCCAGCCCCATCTGGCTCCTGTGCCGGAGGCATGTAAAAGTACCATCCAAATGTGGTCAATGCCAGCCACCTCTGGCCCCTATGCCAGTGGCATGTAAAAAGCGCCCACTACACTCTCGTAGTGGTTGGCGTTAGGAAGGGCATCCAGCTGTAGAAACACTGCCAGATCAGATTGGAGCCTGGTGCAGCCTCCTGGCTTCCCAGACCCCAGTTGAACCGTCCAACCCATGCCAGCATGGAAAACGGAAGTTAAACGATGATGGTGATGATGATGATGATGAGGCAAGGCATAGTTGCTTCCAATTACATGGTTTCTGATTCAATCCTTCTGTACGGTACTTTGGGCAAATATCTTCTACCATAACCTTGTATTCATCAAAACCTTCTAAGTGAAATTTAGCAGATGGAAATGGTGTGGAAACCTCATCAGAAGGATTTCCCTCTTTTTCATTGGTAGATTTAATTTGTCATCTAGTTTAAAACTTATGAAGACACGTGGCCTAATGGCCAAGGTGTTGCACTCACAGTCACGAGATCTTGGTTTTGGTTCCCAGACCAGCTATACATTATGTTCTTGCATAAAACACCTTACTTCACATTGCTCCTGTCCACTCACCTGAAAATGGGTAACTTTGTGACAGATTGGCATACTAAGGTGAGACAGTAATGCAGGAAAAATCACTTGAGTGGAGGCCTTGCAAGCCACATTTTGTATTTAGCAACTGAAAGGATGAATAGTACAACCTGCACTGTGAATCCCAACTAGTTGGGATTGGTTGTTCAACCATGTCGAAGGTCTTCATCAAAACTTCTATCTAGCTCATGAAACCTTTCCATGAAGCATACAGTTGAAAAAATTTCAACCAGGTGTCTTATCTGAGACAACTTCTTCCTTTCCTCTCTTCCTTCCTCCCAGCAGTCTCAGAGTTTTTGAAAAGACATTAGGATAGGGCCATCCTTCTTCCTCTGGCTAAGTTACGTTTAAAATAATAATAAAAAAACCCTGAACGGATGCATATAAATTTGTTATTATAGTGTCAAAGTAGGTGCTGCAAATAACACATATGTATGTCATAAAAAGTGTAGATTTCTCTAAATCATCTGTTGTTATCAACAGGCCTCTCATCCACAAGCAGACTGAACGTAAGTTAAGAGACTTTATTACATTGTTACCAACGTTTTGTCATTTACCCCTTAGTAACCAACCAACCAACCAACCAACCAACCAACCTAACTACATAAAAGGATACTTAGTAATTAATCCTTTTGTTACTGTATTTATTTTGAGATGCTCTGTGTTTCTTTCAGTTACTTTAAATATAACAAAGAATTTAGTAAAGTAACTTATTTATCATTCAGCTAGTGTTAGGAACATAAATTGTGACTAAGGTTTGGTGGAAGATTTTAATTCAAAACTCATGAAAACAAGACATCTGTATTAAAGAGCCTGAGCTGGTTTCAGCCGGGTTGGTAACAAAAGGGTTAAGGCTAGAAGAAATATTTTTATAATTTCAATGATTTTGTCTGTAGTTTCATTAAGGGAAAACATCAAGCATACATAACAAAAGAAATTAAACTTACCTTTTGCACATAAATCATCGTATCTGGCTTTGTCAACTTTGAACTTATCAAGTACTCTTGTGTAGTCATTTTCCTGTTTGTTCACATCATCTTGGATCTACAAAAAGAGTCAAAGAAAAAAATGAGAAAATCAGGTGAGAAAAAAAAAGGAAGATGGGAAATATAGCAACAAGGTTTCCATGTTGAAATAAACCATTTAAAAAAAATAACATTATCACCATTGTCACCATCATCATCATTTTAAAATCCAGTTTTTCTTTCCTGGCATGGGCTGTGAGAGACTCATTGAATCAGTATTCTATATCTCGATGCCCTACCCATTGCCAGCCCTTACGGTTTTCAAGAAAAGTATTTTTTCATTCTGCAGGTCTTCACATATCTAGAGCAAAATATCTAATGCATCTTTTCTTTATTAAAGGTGGTAGGGTGAAATTTGATAGAGATTTCATTCTAGCAGTAAATTTGATAGAGATTTCATTCTAGCAGGCTGAACGACATAAAGGCTTTCTTATTAGCCTGAGGTATTATTGTTAGTTCATTTGTCAGAAAAAGAGAAAAAAACAGAAAAGAGAAAAATATTAGAGGTAAGCCAAGTTAGAAACAGTTCAAATTTAAAAGGCTGAGCCTCACTGATGAGAAGATACATATTTGAAGTACACTGACAGAGTAAGTATGGCTGTGTGGTTAAGACATTTGGCTTACAACCACACATGGTTTCAGGTCCAGGCTTAGTGTGCATTACCTTGGCCAAGTATTTTTTTACTACAGCCTCAGCCAATGCCTTGATAATCTCCAGAGAAACAAGCAGCCAAACTGTTTATATACTCAACAAATGTAGCAGTTATTCTATGAAAGAGTCCCTAATTTGCATAGCAAAAGTGTTTAACACTATAAATACCAGGGATCTTAGTTCACACAGGGATCTTAGTTCACACAGTATCAGGGTATGATAATAATATATACGTAACATACGGTATAATTATAAACAGGGCAAATTTTATATGTGATATATGATGTGATATATAGATGGATAATGAGACTTGGATAAAGAAGTGACAGGAGATCTATGCAGATGGAGACTGTGAGGGAGGATTACTAATGATGACATTGGACATCGGTGGTGGAAGCTGATCTTGGAACATTGAACATCATAGAATAGATGATGAGGAAAGCATATAAACAATTGGTGAGATGCAGTGTTGAAGAAGAAACAACCAACCCAAGTCAGCATGGAAAAGTGGAATGTAAAAATGATGATGATGATGATGAGGAGGAGGAGGAGGAGGAGTAATATAATTTTCGCAAAGATACACAAAGTACAATGTGCATGGGTAGTGTGGGGGCGGGGGATGGTTAAGAATCCCACTTTGCAATCATATAGTTTTGGGTTCAATCTCACTGCAGCACCTTGGACAAGTGTCTTCTACTATATATTGTGAGTGAATAGAGTATAGAAAAATTGAGTGGAAACACATCGCATATATATGTATATATTAATACATACATACATATGTGTGTGTGTGTGTGTGTGTGTGTGTGTGTGTGTGTGTGTGTGTGGGCATGTAGGCATGTGTGTGTGCATGCATGCATGGTTATGTTTGTCCCCCACCAATGCTTGACAACTGGTGTTGTTTTGTTGTTTACATTCTTGTAACTTTATTGGTTTGACAAAAGAGACTGATACAATAACTACCAGACTTTGAAAAAAAAAAAAAATTAATGCTAGGGTGTGCCAGCTGGCCATAGCCCAATGACTGAAACAAGTAAAAAATAACAGAGCATGATGAATCTGTGACCTTTTAGCTTTATGCCAAGCATCTTAGCCACACAGCAACTATTAGATTTACCAGTCCTAAATACCAGTTTGAATATAAGAGGAACACTAATAATGCTTTTGGCACAAGATCAGTACTTTCAGGGGAGGGACTAAGTCGATTACATCAACCACCAGTGCTCAACTGGTACTTACACTATCAACCCTGAAAGGGAGAAAGGCAAAGTTGACCTTGGTGGATCTTGAACTCAGAACATAAAGATGGGTGAAATGCTGATAAGGAGTTTTGCCCAGCATGCTAACAACTCTGCCAGCTCACTGCCTTGAGTAGTACTAATATTATTTCAAATTTCGGCACAAGGCCAGCAATTTCAAGGAAGTGGGTAAATCGATTACATCAACACCAGTGCTCAACTGGTACTTATTTTATTGACCCCAAAAGGATGAAAGGCAAAGTCAACCTTGGCAGAATTTGAACTCAGAACGTAAAAGATGGATGAAATGCCATTAGCATATTGTCTGGCATGCTCACAATTCTACCAGCTGTGCCCTTAGTGGAACACTAATATTAACAATGGTATACTAAGTGCTAAAGTACATATTAAAGAGGATGAAAGTATTCTGAAATCAAGAAGCATCCTATTTTAATAGCTACAGCACTCTCCAGTACAATCCTGTACTAGAAAATATTAGAGGAGTTTTGGTAGCTATCAGATAAAATAAGGTTTGTTGTTGAAAAAAAATTCTGTGTAATGACTGCTTAGTCCTATGACCGAAGTAAGAGAGCAGATCTATGATAAAAAGCATACCAGCTATGACCATCCAAACTTTTACAAATATTGTATACTTTGAATTTCAATATCCATGATCAATATTGAAACATATATTACAGTAATGGAAGTAATACAATAATTTTACTCAATCAAATGGTGGTTTATTTATGGGTTTGCATCCCTATAACTTAGCAGTTTGGCAAAAAAGACTGATAGAATAAGTACTAGTCTTAATAAAAAATAAGTACTGTGGTCAATTTGTTGTTTAAATCCTTCACAGTAGTGCTCCAGCATGGCCACAGTTCAATGATTAAAACAAGAGATAAAGCTAAAGAGTATTATATCATTATTATTATTAACATCTTCAATATCAAGTGGGGTCCACAGAATTTTTCTTCTCAATCTCTAAGTCCTTGATATTGTGGGTTCCTTATTACAACAGAAAGTTAGATTTTTATTTTATTAATACAATTGAATTGATTTTGAACAAGTAGCTGGACCCATGGCATACACAGGCTTCCAAAACCATTGAGATTGATGCAGTGAAGGTTCTTCTTGAACAGTTACAAGCAGACAAATGCAGCAAAAACACGAGTATTGTGAGAATTCCATAGGAACAACATTCTGATGAGGATAGACAGGACATGCTGTTTATTGCAGGGTCTGCAAGGGGAGAAAGGTGAACACAATATTAAGGATAAGAAAAAAGATGGATGAATGAGTTGAGAGTGTCTGAATGGAGGTGTCACAAAGCCAGCTAAATCTGGGGAGAAGAGGCCACTACAGTAATGATAAAAACAACAGAGGAGACAACATATTTGTGGGCCGGAGGCTGGAATGTGCTGGTGATGGTTTTCATACCAAAAATTCAAGCGGCTTTTCCTTTGATGTAGTCCAGAATATCTGTGGATGTAGCAGCAGCACTGTACCAAATATGGGAGCAGTGATACTGCATTGTGGTTCTCAGTGGTCATTTCCTTCTCCTTCTCCAGTAATCTCCTTCTCTGAAAACTCATGCATGGACATACAAGTATTATTGGCAGACCAAGAAGAGCAAGTATCAGTCAACTTGTGGAAGACGGAGGATATCAAGTTAGGGATATGAAGACTGCAAAAGAGGACTGGCATGGAAGAATTGTGTTGGTCCAGGCAAGTCACCCAACCAGATAGATAGTGGGTCCCAAGTGAGCTTTGAAGAGAGTTTGCCATTGATGGGGGTCTGAAGTATTGTTTGTGCCTGAAGAGGAAAGCTAATCATGTGTAGAACATAATTCTGTTAATCAATTGCAACCATCATTGTATGCTAGGATTTTTCAGAGGTATATTAATTATTTATTGATACACCAAGCAGCAGGATTTTTTTTCCAAGCTATAATTACTCTATAGAGTAAATCAATTGTATTAGTTTTGACAGAAAAAAATAAAGAGGAAGCTTGTACTACCACAGCATTAGATTTACTTGGTAGCACAATAACAATATCTGAAGTATGAAAGGCTAAATTTGATAATAAATCTAACAGTATAAAATAATGATTTCTAATATAGGTACAAGGCCACATATTTAGTGGGAGAATGTATGAGGGTTTGCTGAAAAATTCCTGCTTTTGAGGGTATTGCAAAAGGCCTGGTTGGAGGTCCAACCTTCCAAGTTCTTTTACAGGGCTTAGAAAAACTAAAGGATCACTGCAATGAGTGTGTGAATCTGAGAGGGGAATATGTTGAATAAAATCATAGTTAACTGATCCTCTTGTATTTTCTTTTACCCAAAGCCAGGAACTTTCCAGAGCCCACTTGTAGGTGGTTAGATCAGATCAGTACTAAACTGGTACAATGAAAGGCAAAGCTGAATCCTGATAGGGTCTAAAGAAAAATTTAAAAGTTCTAACCATTCTAACTGCTCATTATGTTCTGAGTTCAAATCTCACTGAAGTTAACTTTGCCTTTCATCTTTTTAGGGTTGATAAAATAGAATACTAGTCAAGTTCTAGGGTCGTTGGTATCAACTAACTCCTCCCTTCAAAATTGATAATATTGTGATAACAAAAGCAGTAGCAGTTGCTAATGTAAGCATTTTGCCCAGGGTGCTAACGATCCTGCCAGCACACCACTTTTAATAATAATAATAATGATGATAATGATGATGATGATAATAATAATAATCCTTTCTACCATAGGCACATGGTCAGCAAGCTCAGAGGAGGGGGAAAAATCAATAACATTAACCCCAGTACTCAACTAGTACTTACTTTATCAACCTTGAAAGGATGAAAGGCAAAGTTGACCTTGGTGGAATTTGAACTCAGAACATAAAAGGACTAAATGCTGCTAAGTATTTTGCCCGGTGTGCTAACAATTCTGTCAGCTTGCTGCCTTTATTACGCCCTTTTAAAGCCTAGCCAAGCTCATGGGCCCGGTTTCTATGGTGTATGTGTTCCCCAGCTGGACGAGATGCCAGTCCATCACTGCGTTACTCATTTTTGCCAGCTGAGTGGACTGGAGCAACGTGAAATGAAGTGTTTTGCTCAAGAACACAATGTGTTGTCCGATCCAGGAATCGAAACCACAATCTTACGATCATGATGCTGACACCCTAACCACTAAGCCACGTGCCTCCACTGGTGGTGGTGGCGGTGGTGGGTATATACCTCAAAGCCAAAATGCTGATGTAGACCAAGCAACAACCCATCAGTGGCTGAGAAGCTCAGGACTGAAAGCAGAGACTGAAGGTTTCATATTGGCGGCAGCTACAAGCTAACGTTCTTCAAAATGGTTCTGACCATAAATGCAGACTGTGTGATAAATTTGATAAAACAATAGACCATCTGCTCTCGGAATGTCCTGTTCTGACATCAAACAAATGCAAACATCACCATGATAGGATAGGACAGTATTTACATTGGAAAACATGTAAACACTACAAAATAAGCACTCCTGCTTAATTGTATGAACATCATCCTGAGCCAGTCGTTGAAGGCAAAAATATTACTACCCTCAAGGATTTTGCAGTGAACACATGGTTGGGATGCATGTGCCTAGTGTACCCTTAACAGACGGATAGTCATGATGAGTATATTGGGCTTTGTACATTTGTACCCCAGGGTCACTTTGATAACATATGTTGCTCTCTCTCATAATAATAATAATAATGACAATAATAATGATAATAATAATAATAATAATAATAATAATAATAATAATAATAATAGTTTCTTTTATTGGCCACAAGAGTCCAAGACATGAGAACAATATGAAAGGACAAGTTACAACCCACCAAATAAACAAAAACAGATGGGGTTTACATTGATCAAGAGGGACACCACCACATTAAAAGATATCCCATCCTCAAATTGATGTCAAATTTAGAAATCAAAATTGTAGAATATTTAAAAAACACTCTAATGATTAGAAATTTACCTTCAGTAATTCTTCATCAAGATAGATCCTTTCTTCTATGTAAGACTTCTTAGCTGATTTCTTCTCGAGTATCAAATTTCCCAAAGCTTTTAATGTTTTTGAGCTGAGTTCATCGACATTTTTTCGGACATGATTTACAAGTTTTTCTGTTTCTTCAATAATACAGTTCCATGCCTGGAAATATAAAGTTGGCAGCATAATTTATATAGAAAAGGGTAAAAACATAAAATAATAAAATAAGATAAAAAAGAGATCAGAAATAACAAAAGCACATGAGGTGGAGGAAGGTAAATAGAGATAAAAGAACAAATACTGCTTGATAAAATATCTAAATGCCTGAGATAATAAGTTATTGTTAATACAATTATAAATATTTCAGGCTATTAATCTCATCTTCAGAGATGAAAAATGTTTTAATATTTCAATGATGATGAATTGGCAGGAAAACTAGAACATCAAAAATACCTTGGGGTAAGCAGTAACTTTCTGAGTTTAAATCCTACCAACAAAAATTTTGCTTTTCATTCTTCTAATGTCAATAAAATAAACTCCCAATTAAGTAATGGAGTTGATAAAATTAATTACGTCTCTTAACCCTTTGGTATTCAGATTACATAGTCAAATATAATGCTTATTTATTTGCATTCTTTTGAACTGATTATGCATTATCTCATAGATTTGCTGTTTCAATGATGTGATTGTTTATTTTTAAGATGTCGTTGTAGGATAGGTATAAGACGATAGATCTTGCTGTTTTAAAGGTAAAACAGAAAGAATATTTTGGCCAGATATGGTCAGTTTCAATGCTAAAGGGCTAAAGAAAATATACATAAAAACATGGTGGTGTGGTGTGGTTTAGAAGTATGCTGCTTGTCTACATGGTCTCTGGTTCAGTCCCACTGCATGGCACCTTAGACAAGTGTCTTCTATAATAGCTCCAGACTCACCAAAGCCTTGTGAATGGATATGGTAGACGGAAACTGAAAGAAGCCTGTTGTATGTGTGTGCGTGTCTCTCTCTCCTTGTCCTGACATCATATAATTGCTGTGAATAAATGTCATTCATTTCTGATATTCTGTGAAAACAAGCCTGGACATGGGGTAATATTACCTTGCTTGGAAACAGGTGAAGAGTAGTGACAGAAAGGTCACCTGGCCATAGAAAATCTGTCTCAATAAATTTCATCTACCCAGGCAAGATGAAAAAATGGATGTTGAGACAATGATTACACACATATATATATATATAAAACAAATGAAAGACAGAAGATGGAATATACGAGAATATATTATTAATCACAACAATTGTTTTGACACATCTAGCATTGACTCCTCTTATGGGACACACAAAAACTGGTTCAGGAGTATCCAGTGGTGCAGATGTATATATATATATATATACATATATATATATATATACACACACCAGTGTCACATAACCAGCCCGTTTAAAAGTACCCTTGAATTGCTGGGCGACACCCTGTGCTTGAGAAGACTTGTTGAGTCAAGTGAAATTGTAGTCGTGGTCAATGCCAGTGCCACCTGACTGGCACCTGTGCTGGTGGTACATAATAAGCACCATTCAAGCATGGGTCGAAGCCGGTGGCATGTAAAAAGCACCATCCAAATGTTGTTGATGCCAGTGCCACCTTACTAACTCCCATGCAAGTAGCACGTAAAAAGCACCCACTACACTCTCGGAGTGGTTAATGTTAGGAAGAGCATCCTGCTGTAGAAACCGTGCCATGTCAGATTAGTGCCTAGTGCAGCCTGCTGGCTTGCTAGTCCTCAGTCAAACTGTCCAACCCATGCCAGGATGGAAAACGGACGTTAAACGATGATGATGATATATATATATATATATGTATGTATATATTCACACAAGCACGCACAAATCTCTCTCTCTCTCTCTCTCCCTATATATATATATATATATATGTGTGTATGTGTGTAATCAAAATAAGCAACAAGGATATCCAGACGTAATACAGTACAATCGTTTCATGTGACTCCATTTAATTGAACAATGTAAACATTACATCAATTTAAAATGTAGACCAATCTTCAGCTGCACAAAAAACAGAATTTAATTAAATTTGAAGGACACAATGTTTGCATTGTTCAATTAAATGGAGTCACATGAAATGATCGCACTGCATTACCTCTGGATATCCTTGTTGCTTATTTTGATTATAATCACTTTATTTGAAATTGTATGGATAATACCATACTATATTCTTGCGCCTCAACTTAAGTGCCATAATCATCTGACTCTAGAAGACTAGTGTCCAAGTTAAAAATCAGCACTGGCATCCAATCTGGTGTTGCTGTATGAGTTCTGTTACAAGTGCAAGGCTGACTCACACTTCAATAATTTTGATTTTTCAGCCTTTTATTGATTTGCAAATCTTTTGCTGTTATTACTTATTTACTCCTTTCATATAACTGTAAATAGGTTTCATGATCAGGTACAGCTAACTAGTTGTAAGTATTGAGTGAATTACAAAATCGATGAGTGTGTCCATTTACTTTCGGTGTTGATTACCAGTCTTTAAATATGGAATGTGTGGGGCCACAGGAAATTACATGCTATGCTCCCTCAATACACCCTGGAACTAGGAAAGTCAATAAAAGTTTGATCTCTTTGAAACAGTAATAGTCTAAAGCAATACAAAACAAAGTATTGTAGATGTAAATATAAAAAAGTTCAGCTAAGAGGGCCTAGTTTAGAGTGGTCAGTGCATCCCTAAATTTGTGTGTGTGGGGGTGAACTTTGTAGTTAAACCTCCACACCACATCATTGTAGGCATTCCCTTGGGACCAGGGCATGATGGACACAGTCTTGCACATGGTAGAAGACCTTGACAAAAAAACCAATTCCTTTTCAGCTCTTGAAAGTTGGACATTGGGCTAATCTAATCACCTGACCCTGGAAAATAGCTTCTGATTACAGAAACTTCAGAGGAATCCACAACATTTTGCAGGGGCAATGGTTCCTAACCTAGAAAAGGATGGATAGAACCAAGTGCAAACAACAATCATTGAAAGGCAACTTGGAGAGAGAGAGAGAGAGAGAGAGAGAGAGAGAGAGAGAGAGAGAGAGAGAGAGAGAGAGAGAGAGAAGTTTTATGAGCCACCTAAGCACAAAATGGAAAGAAGAAAAAATATTAAAATATTAACCTCATTCGAAGATGAGATTAATAGCCCCAAAAGAATTGTAATATATTGCTTATAACACAAAACAGCTGCTGTCCATGTAGCCACACAGTTACCTACCTATTAAGAAGTTACAACTGGAATGGGTAAGGCGATATCATGCAGGGGAAAAAGTTCCTATTGCTGCCACCATTATTCCTAACATTCTATTGACTATTTGGGTTACAAGTCTAGCAGATTGTTTAAGCAAAGATTCCAAAACCTTAAAACATATGAAGACATCCCACCACCCTCCAAAAATTAGAACAGTTATTGCATTGAATATCTTAGAATTATAAAACGATAGTAATCCTAGATTTGAATATATAAGGGGTGTGTGCTGAAAAGATCCTGATTTTAAGGGTATTGCGAAAGGCCTGGTTGGAGGCCCAACCTTCCAAGTTCTATTACAGGGCTTAGAAAAACTGAAGGGCCACTGCAATAAGTGTGTGAATCTGAGAGGGGAATATGTTGAATAGGATCATAATTAACTGATCTACCTGTATTTTCTTTTATCCAAAGCCAGGAACTTTTTTGCACTCTCTCGTACAGTACTAACATAACTATTGTTGTTAGAACTAATCCTGTTAGAAGGTTATTATTCAGACACAAGTTCCAATGAATTAATCCACAAAGCATTATGGTAATTTAACATTGTGTTATTGCAAATGAGACAATCAACAGCAATATTTTGAACGTTTGTCAATAATCTGCATACTGGCAGTTGATAATCCTTTTTCTGCTTGCAGTACCAATATTATTTAAATCACTCTTCCACTATCATTCCCCCACCCCTACCCCATATACACACACATGCACACGTTGGATATATATGAAGAATTAACAGATATGAAGCACATCATAACATCGCACTTATTGAGATTTATTTCAAGAAATGACTACAATACAATCTGTGTTGGTTATTTATTTATTTATTTATTTTTACATCATGAATTTTATGAACAATAGTGCTGTTGTTCATTGATTTCCAACAGGTTAATTACTGATTAACTCCATTTCCAATGGTGAGAACAACAAGCAAGTCTATGTGAAACTCAAACAGAATAAATACCAATTTATCTACTTTTTCAGTGATGTGTGTGTGTGTGTGTGTGTGTGTGTGTGTAAAAAATGGGACAAGAATGCAAAACATCTGGGTAGTTAGGTGCTACAAAAATGGGACAAGAATGCAAAACATCTGGGCAGTTAGGTGCTACAAAAATGGGACAAGAATGCAAAACATCTGGACAGTTAGGTGCTACAAAAATGGGACAAGAATGCAAAACATCTGGACAGTTAGGTGATACAAAAACGGGACAACAAAATATCCAGATAGATGATACAAAGAAAACAAGGACGGGTCATTCGAAGTTTTCTTTCCTCAGTCGAGTACCAGATTATCTTTGCAATTTTGGCTAATCATACTCGAGATTGCTCCAATCTGGCTAGCCCCAAGGAAAAACTAAGCTAAGAGCATTAGATTCCTTGGAAGAAAGCAACGAATGTATACAAAAGCAAGGACAGATAAAAACGGACAATGTAACACAAATACAATAAAAATAATAACAGGACATAACAACAGGTGTGTTTCAACATCAATGAACTACAAAGAATATGCAGGCTGGTTGATTTTCAAAGTTGGTCATACAGTATAAGTACAACCAACTAACTATACTGTATGACCAACTGGAATATTAAAAGAAAACTTTAAAGATGGACCAGTCTCCGTATTTTTTGTAGTTGTTTGAAATTTGCACTCCTGATAATATTCATAACCCAGCAAAATGAACCCGAAGTTACCTATCAGAAGAATTACAGCAGGATTGCTCATACTAAGCTATCACTGATGTCTGTTACCACTTGATGCAGTAAACCAAAACCTGGAGTATACCTGAGAGCGATTACGGTACCTGCCTGGCTAAAGATATATATATATAAATATATATATACACACACACAGATATATAAATATATACATACGTATATCTATATATATCAATACGAAGCAAATAATTCAGGAGAAAATACTAGCAAAGATATTATTGACTCTATTATTATCTAGTGTAACAATTAAAAATGATAATAACAGAATCAATAATATAGGCGATTGTGGGCCCAAATACATACACATATACATAAATATACATATATACATATACATACACACACACATATATACATATAGATACATACATATATACATACACACACATATACATATATATATATATACACACACACACACACACACACACACACACACACACACACACACACACATACATATGTAGTTGCTCAACTGACAAGAAATAGTAGCCAAATCTCCCCTCAAGTTACACCATGTCCACCTAAAAAGATGGAAAACATTGGATGATTTAATCACAGAAAAGTAATGCCAGAGAAGGGGACAGGATGATCATGATAGCAATGCTTTTCATTATAGGTTTGCTCAGTCAGAACTGACCTGGGGCTAACCAACAACTGATGAAGAAAAGGGGTCCCTGTCCACCAAACATTTTCATGAATGTTCACACAATCAAAAGCAGAAATAACACCAACCATGTCGTGTTCAGTGTGTATATTGTAACACAACTCAAACATAACACTGTGGATGATACAAATGGTAAATCATGCTACAGTATCGACAACAGCATCTGAGCTGAAGCTGTAGGTCAACATTGGTCAAACAAATCTATGATTAAATGTGTTCCAGCCATGACCAGCTATCTTACTTTCAATTATAGTGTCTTTCAGATTACATTAACCAACATATCTTCCATTTTTTTCCAAAATGACAAGGTGTAATTTATAGGAGATTTGGCTGTTGTTTCTAGCATATTCAGAGTTCACATAAAGGCTCCCTTATTCACTCAGACACAATATTGCCAGAATATTTGTGTACTCAATTTCTAAATGAGTTCATTATGTAGTTTCTTTAATCTCTGAAACTTCAAAGTTGTTGTTCTCCTCTGCCCTATCATCGTTGTTGTCATCGTCATCATTTCCCCCATGTCGTCATCATCATTTCCCCCTTAACATCCACTTTTCCATGTTTGCATGGGTGAGACAGAGTTTATTGAGGCAATTTTACTATGTTCAGGCTCTTCTCTCGATGCCAAGCCCTCATCTATTTCCAAGCAAAGTGATATTTCCCCATGACCAGAGATCTTTCCGTAGAATATTAGAACTGGTTGACACTGCCTGTAAAACAGTGACACTCATTTCTGACTATTGGATTATGTCAAGACAAGGAAACACAAACATGCACACACTCTCACACACATACACAAATATATACATATTATATACATTAAATATATATATATATATATATACAGTATAGGTGCAGGAGTGGCTGTGTGGTAAGTAGCTAGCTTACCAACCACATAGTTCCGGGTTCAGTCCCACTCTGTGGCACCTTGGGCAAGCCTTCTACTATAGCCTCAGGCCGACCAAAGCCTTGTGAGTGGATTTGGTAGATGGAAACTGAAAGAAGCCCATCGTATATATGTATATATATATATATCTATGTATGTGTGTGTATATGTTTGTGTGTCTGTTTGTCCCCCCCTCTTACCATCACTTGACAACTGATGCTGGTGTGTTTACGACCCCATAACATAGCGGTTCAGCAAAAAGAGACCGATAGAATAAGTACTAGGCTTAAAAAGAATAAACCCTGGGGTCGATTTGCTCGACTAAAGGCTGTGCACCAGCATGGCCGCAGTCAAATGACTGAAACAAGTAAAAGAGTATACATTATATAAGACAAGCTTCTTTCAGTTTCTTTCAACCAAATCCAACTCACAAGTCTTTGATTAGCCCAGGGTTATATTTGAAGACACTTGCCTAGGTTTCCACACAGTGGGATCGAGCCTAAAACCATGTGGTTGGGAAGCAAACATCTTAACCACACAGCCATGACTACACCTAGTTTAATAAATCTCTATTGGGAACTGTTAGGTTATTTCAATGATATTTGAGTACTGCTTCTGTTGCTTTTGAAATAACATCTGTATAAGTTTAAATAATATACTCCCCCACTTTTTGCTTCTTTTTTGTTCAAGAGAAAATGCCATTTTCCCCTTTGAATTAAGCAAGGTTTCTATCTACTTATCTATCTCTCTCTCTCTCTTTCTCGCTATTTTGTTCGGATAAAGAAGCTAACAGGTTTCCACTCCACCCGCCCCATCAGATGAAGCATAAAGTTTTGTAAACGAACACATAAATATCAGAGGTTACATGAATCATTGCACTCGGGGTTACAACATAAATAACAGAGAATCATTTGATGTAGAGCTTACCATAGAAGATACTAACAAAATGCAAGGAGGGAATTTTCTATTTGGCTTTAACTTTTGTATGCAATGCGCTACACTGGTAATATACTATGTTAACTACAATAATAGCTGAAGCTGTTATTCTCCTTGTTATCTTGAGGGTGCATGGCTCAGTGGTTAGGGTGTCAGGCTCACAAACATGAGGTAGTGAGTTCAATTCCTGGACTGGGCAGTGTGTTGTATTTTTGAGCAAGACACTTCATTTCATGTTGTTCCAGTTCACTCAGCTGTAGAAATGAGTTGCCATGTGCCAAGCTTTATCAGCCTTTGCCTTTCCCTTGCATAACATTGGTGGTGTGGAGAGGGGAGGCTGGTATGCATGGGCAACTGCTGGTCTTCTATAAAAACAACCCTGCCTCGATTTGTGCCTCGGAGGGGAACTTTCTAGGTGTAATCCCAATCCCATAGTCATTCTTCACTCAAGGGGGTCTTTACCCTTTTATATGAATATGAACTTTTATTTACAAATTATAGCAACTTTCTATAGTATAAAGCATCTTCACTATTGTGATGTCTGTTTTCCACGTTGGCATGGGTTGGAAAATTTGACAGGAGCTGGAAAGCCAGAGGACTGTACCAAACTCAACTGTCAGCTTTGGCAAGGATTCTAGTGTCAAATGCTCTTCTTAACACAAACCACATTACAGAGTGTACCGGGTGTACTTTACATGGCTCCAACATCAGCAAGCTCACCAAATCTTGCAAGACACAGACTCCTCAAATGAGTGAGGAAGTAGTATTAAGGAAGGTAGCTTTGTGTCAAGTGACAAGAGGTTAAACTATGAAAGAAGAACAAAAATAAGGTGTCATGCTGCAGGGGAGATACATGGCTATCCCAGTTGGAGGAGAGAGAGAGAGACAGAGACAGACAGAGAGTTAGAGTCGATGGTCGTGAAAATATGTCAGGGTGTACCCAGTTCTGTTGCATGACTTTTAGAAGCCCCCTACAACATTTTGTTTCGAGGCCCCCATCCCTTCATACTTCACATTATCCAAAATAATATCTTTAAAAGCACAAGTTAAATTTAGTTAGGTCTATGACAAATTTCAGCAAATAAAACTTTCAGATATGAATAAAAGAGCACCTTTATAATCCAGGCAACTTTCAAAGACAAACACAGTTCACTTTTCGCTCAGCGAAATCATTGATCAGTTCAGAATAATCAAGCTGAAAGCTAAGTTTGTGTTCAGTAGATATCATAGACAATCCACAAAGTCTGGTACATGTTTGTTGTACAAGGTAATATTTTTACAAGAACTTTTGCAGGTACAATGTATTACTATTTTATTTTTGGAAATTTTCAGTCACTATAGATAGTTTAATTCTTGTTCAACATCTTAACCAAAATAAATAGATGACTAATCTACGTACTTTGATCTTAACATGGGGCTCAACTGCAGAGGCTCCCTGCAACTGCAGGGGTTGCAGGGGCTTAGCAACGGCCCTGGGTGTACCCTCAAGGTACAGGAAAATAGGGAGGTGAATGTAAGTGAAGTGGTAAAGAGGACTAGACTGGGTGAGTGTGCAGAGAGCTCAAAAGAGTGCAAAAGGAGAGAGGCAGATAGAAGGGAAGGGAATGCAGTGAGTAGTGAACACAGGTGTGTGTGTGTGTGTGTATGTATATATATATATATATATATATATAATAATAAATATTAGGGAATAAATCCAATTTACAGGGAAAAAATCAGATTTAGGATTAAATCCAATTTTATAGTAAAAAAATAGTGGTTTTGTCTCTAATAATATTTATATATATATATATATATATATGTATATATATACTCTTTACTTTCTCTTTTACTTGTTTCAGTCATTTGACCTGCGGGCATGCTGGAGCACCGCCTTTAGTCAAGCAACTCGACCCCGGGACTTATTCTTTTTGTAAGCCCAGTACTTATTCTATCGGCCTCTTTTTGCCGAACTGCTAAGTGACGGGGACGTAAACACACCAGCATCGGTTGTCAAGCAATGCTAGGGGAACAAACAGACACACAAACACACACACATACATATATATATATATATATATATATATATATATATATATATATATATATATATAGAGAGAGAGAGAGAGAGAGAGAGAGAGAGATATGGGGTGAGTAAGTTGAGGGGTGTGTGGCAAGCAGCAAGATAGCAATGATACAGTTTGGCAAGTGGGGAGACAAGAGACAGAGAGAGATGACAAGATGGAATTGGGCTGCAGGAACAAGGGGGAAGGGGGTGAGATAAGCATAGTTTACAATGAGATGTAGTTTGGTTCTTGGGGTGTGGGAAGGGTAAATTAATGTGAGATGTGGACGGAAAGCTTTAACGAATTATCAGCTTCAATTTCTAATGCAAGGCTAACAATTTCAGGGGTGCGGTAATTTATTACATTGACCCCAGTATTCAACTGGTATTTATTACACTGACCCCAGTATTCAACTGGTATTTATTTCATTGACCTCCAAAGGATGAAAGGCAAAGTCAACCTTGGCGGAATGTGAACCCAGAAGTTAAAAATGTACAAATGTTGCTACGTATTTGCTTGGCATGCTAATGACTGTCAGCTCGCCACCTTAGCATTAATGAATTATTAATTACAGACTGTTCAAATGAACTAGAAAAGAGGGGGACATTGAAAACTAGGCTAACCTTCATATATGATTCTAGTATAAGACACATAAATCTCATATACAATGTACTACACTAGTACACTGCACAAAGTCAAGTTCAAAATAAGGGCTTCCTGTTTATCAGTCCAGGGAAGTTGCACTCCAAGATGTCAAGCAATGAAATCTGAGTATGAAAATGCATTTGGATTAATCAGCATCAGCTTGCTTCAGCATGTAAGCTGTATTCCTAACAACCAGCGAGTGAATCTAGGTTATGGCTTGGACTTAATTTAGTAAGCTTACTGCCATTCTACAACATTTGCCAATTACAACTGAAATGTATTCAGGTAGTTTTTTCCGGCTAGTGAAACATAAGACTGTATTAATAGTTAAAATCGTATTGTTACATTGTTTTGTTTTTTAAGCATTTCAACATCATATTACTAACTGTAACATTTGTGCTTCAAATTTTAATAACTTCACAAAAGAGAATATAGTATAAAATTACCTTCTGTACTTCGTAAACACACAGTTAAAAAAAAAAAGAAAAAGAGAAAAACAAATAACTGCCTCAATTGTAAATCAGCTGGGTGGTCAATTCACAACATCAGTGAATACTTTATTTAATTTTTTATTTATATCAGAGGCAACAAATTCTTATCCAAGCAAGTGGCTGACTGCAATTATAATGCATTGAAAAAGCCCCAAAAGGCCAAAATGAATCTGGTGTTCCTGCTGGGGTTAATTTTCATTCCCCTTCAATATTTTTTGTTTTCAACACAGTATGTCCATAAGAGAAGTTATCTCAGGACAAATACTGCAGCAACTGGCCTGTCAACAGCATTAAGTACGACACATAAATGGCAATGTTATCATTATCTGCAATGCATCATTATCAAGCTGTACTTTTGTTTATCTAATTCAATGAAAAACTTTAAAAATAATTCTTGTATAATTAAAATTACAAACTTCAAACAAAACTTGAGTTTAAAGCTTATGAACATTTTTACCCTTTAGCATTCAGATTACTCTGACAAATGTAATGCTTATGTATTCACATGTGTTTTGAACTAATCAGGCATTATCTCACATATTTGAGATTTGGTGATGGGATTGTTTACTTTTAGAATGACATTGTAGGATAAGTGTGAGAGGTCAAATTGAGCTGGTCTGAACATAAAACAAGGTAGAACAAGTGCCTGATTTGGCCAGTTTAAACACTAAAGTGTTAAATGTTTTTTTTTTATATCTAATAACCCAAGTGAATTTGTTTAAAATATATACATAAAAACATAACTATTTCTATGAGCCTCTCATCATCCAACTGCTTAAAGTTATACACAAATGTTCATTTCTTATCATGGTACAATATGAGAAAGATTTGTAAAGAAGGCATATTAACCACATTATATGAGTGTTACTTTTTTTCACAATCCAGGAGAAATCAAAGAGCAAAGTTTGTCCCTGGGATTTGAAATCAGAAACTATATACTTGAAGTAATAATTCATTCCTGAGTTCTACCATTTCTACCATACCTCTGTCACTTTAATTTTCTTTTAGTTTTATAGAGGTTTCAGGCAGAGGACTGCAGCCATGTTGGAATATCACATTCAAGAGTTTTTTAGTCAATCACATTGAATCCCAGTATATAGTCTGCCACTTATTTTATTGATCCTTGCTCATTGAATGGTTAAGTAACCAATTAGCAAGAAAGGTTGCAACTTGATTTTCTATTTTACATAGGTATAGACAAACAGAGACATAGATATATATATACTCACACACAAACATGCACACATACACACACACATATGCATGCATGTGCGCACACACACACATGCGCAAACAAGCCTTCACATTTTCTGTCAACCAAATTTCATTGATAAGGTGTTGGTCATCCTGAGGCTCCAGTAAAAAACTCATACCTAAGGAGCCATGAAGTAGGATCCAAGCCCCAAAAACATGTAGCTGCAAAGTAAGCCTATTAATTACACAGCTATACATGGTGCCACTTAAAAAGCATCCAGTCCACACTTGTAAAGTGGTTGGCCTTTGGAAGGGCACCCAACTGTAAAAACCTTGCCAAAACTGACCTTGCTTGTGTGAGTGCCACGTAAAAAGCACTCAGCTCACTCTGCAGAGTGGTTGGTGTTGGGAAGGGCATCCAGCCATAAAAAAAAAACATATCAAAACAGACACAGAAGCATGGCGCAGGCTCCTGCCTGGCCAGCTCCTGTCAAACTGTCCAACCCATGCCAGCATGGAAGGAGGATGTTAAACGATGATTATGACAATGACATGAACCTAATATTTATATATTTTAGCAAGGCATAAAGCAAGATTGTTTTAAGGGAAAGAGTGTACTCAGTTGAATCACTCTCAAATCACCTCTGTCTCATCCCAAATATTATCGGTTTGTATTATATAATGAAGGTGCATGGCTTAGTGGTTAGGCTCTTGCACTCATGATTCTTAGATCATAGGTTCAATTCCCAGACTAGGTAGCACTTTGAGTTCTTGAATGAAACACTTCGTTTCACATTGCACCAGTTCCCCCCTTTTGATCAAGGGGAAATGTTGGCCTGCTTGCTTAGGATAAACTGATGCAAAAGTGCATTGTGACTAGCGATGTATAACATCTGATAGTCTGGTCATTCATGTGATCACATGACTATTTAATTACTAATTTGGCCCTTACTACAGTAGAGAACTTATGTGTGAAGGTGGGTGTGTAGCATAGTGGCTAGGGTATTTGGCTCATGATTGCAAGGTCATGAGTTCAATTACCAGCAACGCATTCTGTCCTTGAGCAAGACACTTTACTTCATGTTGCTCCAGTCCACACAGATGGCAAAAATGAATTGTACCTGTATTCCAAAGGGCCAGCCTTGTCACACTCTGTATCATGCTGAATCTTCCTGAGAACTACAATAAGAGTACATGTGTCTGTGGAGTGCTCAGCCACTTGCATGTTAATTTCACAAGCAGGCTGTTCCATTAATCAGGTTATCTGGAACACTGGTCATTACAACTGACAGAGTTCCAGTTAATAGAAAACTTATATAAATGTCTTTAAAAAATGTCATTCTATTTTTATGTTTTAAATAGAAAAAGTTAATCATAAAAACAAAGGTTTAAGATATTTTAAAAGAATTAGTTACTTACTCGATATATTGATGTTTGAAATTCCACTGTTCCAATTTTCTGAGCAGCTTGTAGAAAGTTAGAGAGCATATCTACATATTTCCGGTCACCTTCAACTCGAATGGCCATACACTTTTTCATGGTCTCCATAAGGCTAAGTTCTTCATCCAAGAGGCGAATGAGGGCCTCATGTGATGACCTCCCTTGGAGGTCATTTGCAATACCCATTTTCCTATAATAGAATAATAAAGTAAATTAGCATTTGAAATAAATTATTAAATTATGCTAATATATAAAAATCAATATTTACTTTACATTTTTAAAAATAAATATCACCAAAGTCTGAAAGCATGAAATAAATATTAACAAAATCATAAAGCACACATAAAGGTTGTTACGTATTTTTGGTTTTACGGCCATAACACAGACAAGATAAATAAGACTGTATTTTCATAGACTATTAATATCATCTTTGGAAATGAAAAACATTTGATATTTACATTTAAGCTTTGAGCAGTTTGATAACTAATCATTATCATGTGCTTTATTACTAGTTGTATACATAGTCCCAGACTGGATTTAAACTTGGAACCTTTATTTGCAAACCAAAGATAATCATACTCTTCTCCAGTAGGTCACAGGAGTATGTATATGTGGGAAAGTACGGTATTGCATTTTATAAATAAATCTTTATATTTGAATCCAGTCTGTGAATATATCACTGCGAGGAACAAAACGCTTGATTACAATAAGTAATCCAAAAGATCAAAGTATAATGTAGATGTAAAAATTTTAAAAAATATATTATACATTTTATCAATAAATTTGAGTTTAATACTTTTAAAAAATAATCATACAATCTTATTTTTAAAAAATCATTTCAATGACTTACACACACACACACACATTTACACATATGTACATATATAAATATATATATATTTACATATATTTACACACACAAACCCAAAACTCTCAAGACTTTATGTTGCTAACAGGCAATTAATTTTAGATAAATCAGGACTTATGCATGAATAATTTCATTAGCTCTCTCTTGTGATAGTTTTATATTTTTGTGTACTTTATTTCATGGCTTAGTGGTTAGAGCATCGAACTTACGACTGTGATGTTGTGAGTTCGAATCCCAAATTCACTTCAAAAATAACAAACTGAAACAGTAGTAAATGTTTTTTAACTACAATTAATCTATGACCTTTTAATACCAATGATCAACTTCTAATTGTTAATTGTTGCTCCATTTCTTTTCTTATCTGAGTATGTTAAACTACGGTTTACCATTTAAATTACTAACTACTGTTAACCTGTCATTACAAGGCCTATACATAGTGAGGTAATACACCAGTAGTGACTACGGATACATTTATCCCCTAGATGGTTGCATAATCTCTAACTCAAAATTTATCTACACACACACACACATATACTCGCCATGATAGATCGCTAGCCAATAAACCTTTCTTCTATTTTCCCTTTCTGCTTATTTCTGTGTTCCTTTCTATCGAAGAGCGTAGGCTCAAAATGTAAAAGACTTTCTAACTTCCCGAGCGTTAAACTAATATATCTGTTTGTTGTTTACACACCCATCTTCATCTTTTGTTTTTTTCTATATATTTATATATATATATATATATATATATATATATATATATATATATATATATATATATATAAAATATTATATCGCCATCATCATCATTTAATGTCTGTTTTCTATGGTTCAATGGGAGCTGCTAATGCTGGGAAATGCTCTATGCTCTATTGTCAGTTCTGGCTTGGTTTCTGCAGTTGGATATCCTTCCTAACGTTGACCACTTTATAGAATGAACTGGGTGCTTTTGTGTGTGGCACCAGCACCAGTACCTTTTACAAGACACCAACACAAGTGCTTTATATGTGGTTCCAGCACCAGTATCACTTCTGCTGTGGTAGACAGGTCTTCTTGAGTACAGCAATGTGCCAGATAACTCAGTCTTTTGTCATCTCCTTCGTAAGGCTCAATGTCTTGAAATTGACCTTCAATACTTTGTCCCATGTCCTCCTGGGTCTTCCTCTTCCACAAGTTCCATCCACTTTAAGTGATAGGCACTTGTATAATGCAACTGTCTATATTCATACATGTCACATGATCTAACCAGTGCAGTCTTCTCTCTTGCACACTGCAACTAATTCCTCTTATGCTTTACTTCTCTCTCAATACACTAGTGCTCTGTTGCACATGTATACTTACACTGCACATGAAGCAGAATATACTAGCTTCATTCCTCTTTAGTTTTGTATATCTTCTGCATTTAAGGCCCATGTCTCACTACCATGTAGTATCGTTGTTTGTACACATGCATCATACAATCTTCCTTTCACTTGGAGAGAGAGAGAGAGAGAGAGAGATCTTTGGATGCCAACAGAGGAAGTACAGGCTCTCTGAATTTTCTCTATCCTATTCTTATTCTAGCAATTACACTTCCACACAGCTAATTAGGTCTCCTAGGTAGCAGAAATTATCCACTACCTCTAAAGAGCCTCTACAGCATTAGAGAAAATCAATTTCCCAGGTGTCTGTAGCTTTTATGGCTCCTGTGTATCTTCCACATACAAAAACTTACACACACACACACACACACACACATATATACATGTGCTTGTGTTTGTCCCCTACAACTGCTTGATAACCGATGTTGGTTTGTTACATCCCCATAATTTAGTGGTTCAGAAAGAAGAAACCAAAATAAGTACCAAGCTTAAAAAAATTAACTGCTCAATTTAGTTGACTAAACCCTTCAAGGCAATGCCCCAGCTTGGCTGCATTCCAATGACTAGAACAAGTAAAAAATAAAAGATAAAAGAACATATTAAAACAGACAATTTTGTATCCAAAACCTAAAGCCAGTGTCTGGCAGGTTGGAATCAAAAGCAGTTAATTAATTCTCTATGATATTTTTGAGCTGTGCACTGGTTTTAACTAGGGAGTGATACAACACAAGCAAATGCTTAGAATGCCAATTGTTACTCTCTCCACTTGAGTTCTCCTTTCAATTGATAGTTTCTCCACATTCCACTGATAAATTCTACATTTAAAATGAAATCGCCATACTATTAACACGTCTGTTTCTCACTGCTTTTCTCATTATTTAAGTGCTGGGCAAATTAAAATAACAATTACAAATCAGCAAACCCAGCTATCTAACCCGTGCTACTTATCTATATACCATCCTTTAAAAAACAAAAACAAATAAATATGCAAAAAAAAAAAAAAACAAAGTTATTAATTTGATGCTGGTCATGAAATATTAACAAGTGAGCCGACATATTTTTCTGTAATTATAAACAGAAATGTGGAAAAAATGAAAATAAAAAATAAAAGTAAATAAACATTACCATAATACCAAATAATTCAAACTCTCATTGAGACCCCCCATTAATACAAATAATGATTGTTACATTCCGTTCTTTTTTTCAAAGTCAAAAATTATTCACTTATGGACATCAGCAAATCGTTTACAATATACAAACCATATATCATACATATGAGTGCTCACACATGTGAAATTCTGCACTCACCACAGTCATGTTCACAAGCTGGTACTCAGTCAGTTACGACAATGTGGGTTCCAGATGATCTGATCAACAGAACATTCCTCCCATGAAATTAACATGCAAGTGCCTGACCCCTCACTCCACAGATATGCATACACTTAACACAGTTTTCAGGAAGATACAGCATGACACAGACTTCCATATTTCTGAGGTTGGTAAGATAATGTACAAGAGTTTGATATCATTGTCTATAAAAATTGCCCAAGGATGAGGTTTTGTGCCAATGTAAGAAATCAAATATTTATTCACTGAACCACCCCTATCTCTACCAGTCTTTCAAGAACTAAAAGACCGTTAGGAAATATAAAGAAATTAATATTTTATATAATGTCATTAATTTTATAAAAAAGGAGAGATGAGATTGAGACACCTCTAATATATACAGTTGTTATATATTTATTTGGTTTGATTGTTGAGTTAAATAGAAAATGAAAGCTCAAAAATGTGTGCTATTGTGAATTTTAAAACTGGAAACTTTACACACTGTTATTTCTAGACAAATATCTATTGTTTAAAACAAACCCAAATGTTTGTATAGTGCATGTTTTTATGGGTTTTTTTCTCTTAAAGTGTGACACTTGTAGAACATCTTAATTGGTGTTTGATTGTAACAAATTGTATTAGTGTTGGGAAATGAGATAACGATATATTTAGAATATAAAGCAGACGTTTCATGAATGCATTTTCAATACAGCTGTCTTTTCAATGTCTCTCTCTCTCACACACACACACACACACACACATCCATTTAGTGTTGACTGTAAAAAGAAAGAATACTTGACACTATAGTAGAGATTAACAATATTTTTATTTTGGGGACAGTGGGGGTGGGTAGATTCATTAGCATGCTTATTGTATTTCAAGGTAAATACAATAAGTACCAGCTGAGTACTGGAGTCAATGTAATTGAATAACCCCTCCCCCAACATTTCTGGCCTTATGCTAAAATTTGAAATCAATATCTTTATTTTGATTGAATCAGTCTATATATGTATATATTCCATCAATTCTTCAGTCATGACTTGCCTGAAGACTCTGTGTAACCAAAGGCGAAACTCAGAGTTGCAAGAGACTAAATCAACCAAAATAATTTGTGGTTGTGTGGTAGGAAGCTTGCTTCCCAACCACATGGTTCCGGGTTCAGTCCCACTGCATAGCACCTTGGACAAGTATCTTCTACTATAGCCTTGGGCCAACCAATGCCTTGTGAGTGGATTTGGTAGATGGAAACTAGAAGAAGCCCATTGTATATATATGTGCATATATTTCTGTGTGTGCATGCGTATGTGTGTGTGTGTGTGTGTGTGTGTGTGTATGTGTGTGTGTGTGTGTGTGTGTGTGTGTGTGTGTGTGTGTGTGTGTGTGTGTGTGTGTGTGTCTGTGTTTGACCCCTGCCATTGCTTGACAACCGATGCTGGTGTGTTTATGTCTCTGTAACTTAGCGGTTCGGCAAAAGTGAATGAGAGAATAAGTACTAGGCTAACAAAGAATAAGTCCAGAGGTTGATTTCTTCAACTAACACACTTTAAGGTGGTGCTCCAGCATGGCCACAGTCAAATGACCAAAACAAAAGAATAAAAGTAAAAGAATATATATATATATATATATATATATATATCATACATACATACACACACCCATATATATATGTATATATATATTCCAGAGTTCTTCATGTGTGTAATGTTTATGCAGATGATTCTGACAATTTTTAAAGATATCTAATGTAAAAGTGGTAAGTTCCAAAAGCCATAGCATAAATATTACATAAGCAATTTATGTCATATTAACACAGAGTTTCTGAGAATCTTATCAGAATATCTAATGTAAAAGTAGATTATTCCAAAGGCTAGATCATAAAAATTACAGTAACAATTTTTTTTTCAGTAAATCTCATTTAACTACCCATCTTAAGATGGTAGTTAAAGATTTATTTCATTTTAACTATGTCTAAAATGTTCAACACATTTAAACTAAAATTAAGATAAATTTATTCTGTAAGTTAAAAGGAAGAAATTTCTTTCTCTCTCTCTCTTTTTATTTATTTTTTTTCATCTTCTTTTCATACACCACTGGCAAAAGTTCATAAAACTGAAGTTTAGTTCTGTTCTAAAAATCATTAGGTGAATGAGAAATAAATCTCACTCTCTGTTACTTTGGCAGAAGAGTGGTAAAACACACACCAATATATTTTCCACTTTGAAGAAAACAGAAATATAAAAAATTAAATATTGTTGTCATTGATAAGCACAAAGTGTATTTGTGCAGTGGAGAAGCTTATTTCTCAACCGTGGTTTTGTGAGTGATTTAGTAGATGGAAAAATGAAGGAAGCGTGATAGGTGTTTCTAAGCCATTTAAAAACACACAAAAACCGTTAGATGCACTTCAACATTTAAATTTAATTTGCCAAAATATTTTCGTTGCTTTGAGACCGCAACCTGATCACTGATAAAATGTAGCACGGAATTTTGTCAGTGATCAGGTTGCAGTCTTAAAATGACAAAAATATTTTGACAAATTATATTTAAACGTTGAAGTGAATCTAACAGTTTTTGTGTGTTTTTAAATGGCTTACAAACACCTTCCACACTGCAACTGTTTTTGTTTCAACACACGATCTCAGATCAGGTCACTTGCCATGCAAGTACATCTCCGTAATATATACTCTTTACTCTTTTACTTGTTTCAGTTATTTGACTGTGTCCACGCTGGAGCACCGCCTTTAGTCGAGCAAATCGACTCCAGGACTTATTCTTTGGAAGCCTAGTACTTATTCTATCCATTTAATCCATTTGTCTTATATAATAGTGCATCAAAGTATCTCTCTCTCACTATATATATATATATATATATATATATATATATATATACACACATATATACATACATATACATATATATATATATATATATACATACATACATAAATATATATACACATACATATACACATACATACATATACATACATACACACACATATACATATACACCTATATATAACGGGAAGGTTTACGAAAATAAACAAAACACGAAGGCAGGTGGAGTACAAACAAACAATTGTATTAGTATGGCGCTCAGGAATAGAAATAAAACAAGTCTTTTACGTTTCGAGCGTATGCTCTTCGACAGAAAGATACACAGAAAAGAAACAAGGAGAGAAAAAAATGCGTGTAGGAGCTAAAATATATATATATCACGTGATCACATGACCGACTAGACCATCAGATGTTGTTACACATCGCTGGTCACAATGCGTTAGCATTGTTTTAGCCTTCGAATGACGCCACCCCGCTGGCTAAGCGAGCAGGCAAAAATATATATATATATAAAAATATATACACACACACACACACACCCATATATGCATATATATATATGTGTGTGTGTGTGTATATGGATATGTATATATATATATAAATATATATATATTATTTAGATTATTTAATTGAATGCCACACATCCATTTCCAAGTAAGTTTATACGTACATACAAACATACATAGAAACAAACAAACAACAGCCACCATAAGTTTAAATGAAGCTTGCTTGCATTAGCATATTAGATCTATGCAGTAGCTTCTAAGCTGTGTTGTGTTTGAAGCTTATTAATCTCAGAATATAAGTTCTGAGTCTAGCTGCTTTCTACATCTTTGATTATATGACTCTCAATCACCAGCTTAGGAAACTTTTTTTTTTTCTTTCATATTTTATAAAGCATGGTTGTGTAGTTAAGAAGTTTGCTTTGCGATCACGTGATTATGGGTTCAGTCCCACTTTGCAGCACCATGGGTAAGTGTTTCTACTATAGTCCCATGTCAATCAAAACTTTTTGAGTGAATATAGTAAATGGAAACTATGTGAAAATCCATCATGTGAGTGTGTGTGTGAGTATAGATACATACATGTATGTGTGTTTTTGTGTCTGTGTTTGTCCTGCCACCACCACCAATTGACAACCAGCATCAGTCTGTTTATGTGTTTGCACATCTATGTACATATATATATACATATATACGACGGGCTTCTTTCAGTTTCCGTCTACCAAATCCACTCACAAGGTGCCACACAGTAGGAATGAACCTGGAACCATGTGGTTGGGAAGCAAGCTACTTACCACACAGCCACTCCTGCATCTATTTAATGGTAATAATCACACACACACATATATATATATATATAAATCCATAAATGTCTAATATATAAGATATATACATAGTCCAGGAATCAAACTCATTACCTCATGATTGTGAGCCCGATGCTGTAATCAGTGAGTCATGTGCCTTCACATAACCTCTGTTAACCTCTCCAAAAGGAGATTGAGAAAAATTGGGGCTGTGTGGTCAAGAAAGAAAATTGGTATACATAGTGTTAAGGCCCTCATGCTTTCCGAAATCCGTCGAAACTACACCTGATTATATATGCACTTTAGATGAGTTGTAGTGCACCTGAGCACTGTACACAATGTTTATTATTATTATTATTATTATATATATTGGCAAGAAAACCAATAAACAAGTGCTTTTGAACAAAAATACCTAGAGGTATTTGTTCTGCTTGAGTTGAAACAGATGATGCTGCCTTGTCACTTTTGCCATCAAAAACTGCAGTGAACCAGTGATTGGCCTGTTGGAAACCTATAACTAACAATGCTATTGTTCATGAAATGTGATTAAAAAAAAAAAGAGAAAAAATATTTTAAAATATCCAAACCATCCCCTTTCCTCTCCTAAGCTTATTACACATTCAATAGATCATATTCTCCCGTTACATGGAATGCTTGGCTTTCATTGTCCAAGGCTCATTGTTATGTAATATTAAAGTTCAGACTGATGGATCATATAATCTAACTTTATACATAAACACACACACTCACATACACACTCTTTCTGTCTCTCTTTTTTTCCTTCTCCTTCACTTTCGCCCTAGATCAATAGAGACGGAAAGCTCCTACATCTTTTTTTTCAGCCACCACAGCTAATACTTTACCTACACTTCTAAGCTCTAGTTACTTAGGGAAAAGGAACTTATTTATTAGCTCCACTGACCCATTGCAACATTTAATAACCTTCTTGCTGTTTACATCCAGTTTCACCGAAGCATTTCATGCACTCGCAATATTGATTATTTGTGCACATAGCTGGAATTCCACTATATCTCTTTGTTCACATGCTGACTGCATTACTTGCAGAATATTGATTTCTCAACATTGTCACAAAGCCAGAAATTTATAGCAGATAGGTATAGCCGGTTGAATGTACCTCAGTATATTACTGCTATTTATGTTGTCAGAGTGGTAAAGTGTGAGGTTAATCCAAATAAGACTTTGAACTCAGAAAATAAACTTTAGGCAGACTGTATTCCATCAGTTTTTGTTTAACCAGAAACACAAGCCATCATCATCATCACCATCATTTGTGCTTGCATGTATCAAATGGAAATGGCTGAAGTAAATTTCTATGGGCAGATGCCCTTCTTGTGACCAACTCTCACCTGTTTCCAAATAGTACTTTACCCATAATTAGATATGCTTTCGTGGAAGATTGGAAATTAGCAGCACTGCTTGTTCGATGGTAATGCTTGATTAAAAATATTGTGTGGCACTTGCTCAAGGTGCTGTGCAGTGGGACTGACTCTAAAACCATTTGGCTTGGGAGTCAACTTCTTAAACTGACAGCCATACCTGAGGCATCTGAACAAAAATAGCTCTTGTGGTATTTACTTTGTCCAAGTTACATAATCACTCCTTGCCACTCTCACAGTCGGGAAGGGGCTATCTGGAAACCATCAGCTAAGGATGTTATTGTTCACTGAATTTGATATAAAATTAATTTTTTAAAAAATAGATGTAACAACGTAATTAGCAACATTCTATTGGATTCCCATTGGACTTCAAATTTTTAAACATAACACACCATTTTCAAATTTCTCAAGCAAATCATTACCTAAATAATGCAACACTGGGATAAAATCTTAATCCCTTGATATAATTTGCAAATTCGAATAAGGAATGGTAGAATACTCTCTTTGTAATATTATTCTGTCTGAAATACATTAGCCTTTTATTTTTCATTTTTGCTCTTTATCTCTACATCTTTATTTTCTTGATTACACAATTCAGAATTCAAAATGTGCAATTACACTTTTAAATTATGGTTTTCTACAATTTTTTCATTGGTTTCAGTCATTGGATAGCTGCCATGCAGGGGTACTGCCATGAATGATATCTAAAAAATCTTTCTAAGTCATTTATATTGACTTCAGTACTCTGATATTATTTTATCTTTTCTTTCCGTAAGAAATGAAAAGTAAGACATTGTTTCAAGTTTTTAGTTGGACATGAATACTACAAAGTATTTCTTGTGTGACATACCAGTTTTGTCTATACCAAATTGATATACACATATATAAATAGACACATACATACATACAATGGGCCCTTGTATAATTTCTCTCAACCAAATTTTATGTATAAAGGCATTTGTCAGCCAGAGGCCATCATAGAGGGTACTTGCTTATGGTGTGGAGCCATGGGACCAAAGCTGGAACCACATGACTGTGTATTAAATCTTAAGCATATACCTGGCTGATTAACCTGATAGATAGATAAGTGAAGTGTAGGAGGGATGGCTGGATGTTTGGTTAGTTGGATGACCCAATGTATGGATGGATGGATTGATGGCTGGATAAATATGACCACTAAATACTAAAATAATGGTTTCTGATTTAGGCACAAGGCCAATGATTTTGAGGGGAAGTGGGTAGTCGATACGACTGACTCCAACATTTAAATGGAACTTTACTTTTATCAACTTCAGAAAGATGAAAGAAAAGATTGATCAAAGAAGAACTGGAATTCAGAACATAAGGAACCAAATCCAAGTACTAAAATAATACAGAACGTCTTAATAGGATTCTTGTATACAGCTTTATACAATACATGACTTGTTTAAATGACAGTATCCTAGGTTTATAAATAATGTGGGAGATGTGAAACAGATATAAATAGTAAAGCACTGTATAAGCAGCAGACTGAATAAAATCCTCTCTTATTATGCAGGTGCAGTCAAGCCAGAAGACTCTACATGGTCATTAGACTTACTAGAAATAGCAGCCAAATCTCCCTCAAATTACATGTTAGCATCTAAGAAAAATAATTAATATATTCCCTAATGTACTAAATACACTTCTGGAGTGGTGGTGATGAATCACATCTGGAATATCTTTGGGTTGCTGTGAGGGGGGGGGGGCACATAACAATTTAAGTGCTGTATCAAGATTTTCAAACCCCTATGGGGGTTTAAAATCTAGAAATGATCAAGCAGATAATTTTTGCAAAAAATATATATAAATAAATTTATTAATGAATAATAATCAATAAGGATAACACATTTTTATCTAAAATTCAATAACTCATAAAACAGCATGTTTCCACAATTGTAGTGCAATATTGAAATACTAAAAAAAGAATGTTTTTCTTAAATGAATGTTTTTTTCTCCTTTAATTACATCTTTCAGCTGCACCCTAATTTAGAATCTTTCCACACCTGTATCTATTTTATCTCACAGTTTAACTACCTTAATTAAATTAGCCTTTAACTAACTCACCATGATTTCTCATACTTTACATTATAGCTTTAGCTACTCAAGCACCACATACATGTATAATATATATGGAGAGAGAGAGAGAGAGAGAGGAGAAGAGAGAGAAGAGAGAGAAGAGAGAGAGAGGAGAGATAGAGAGAGAGAGAGAAGAGAGAGAGAGAGAGAGAGAAGAGAGAGAGATAGAGAGAGGAGAGAGAAGAGAGAGAGAGGAGAGAGAGAGAGAGAGGTCCTGATATGGCTGTGAGGTTAGAAGTTCAATTTGCAACATGTGATTTGGAGTTCAAATAACCACTGCATGGCACCCTGGGCTAGTGACTTCTTTATGATAATAACAATGAACTTATTGTATTTGACATCAGTTGGCCCAGTGTCACATGGTGGCACTGAACCCAAAACCACATGTTTGTGAAGTAAAGTTTTTAACCAAAGAATTATGTATGAGCCTGCCTGCCTACCTACAGACAGACAGACATATATCACTGTGATTATAATTGTCTTTAAGTCCATTTTCCCATATTGCATGGGTCAGACAGAGTTTATTGAGGCAAATGTTCTACAAATGAATGCGCTTCCCATTACTAATCCGACCTGTTTCAAAGCAATGTAAATATTTTCCCATGGCCAGACATGATTTTGCAGATTTTTGGGAATGAATGACATTCATTTACAACAATCACATGATGTGAAATCAAGGAGACACAAACATACAGAAACTCACACACACATACAAATATCTCATCATCATCATCATTTAATGTCCCTTCTCCATGGGTTGGACAGTTTGACAGGAGCTGCCCAGGTTCCATTTTGCCTGTTTTGGTACAATTTCTGTCTTTTAAATCCAATAACAAGGTGCCACACAGTAGGACTGAACCTCAAAACATGTGGTTCGAAATAAGTAGTAGGGTAAATTCATACAACTAAAATCAAAGTAGTGCTCTAGCATGGTCACAGTCTAATGAATGAAACGCATAAAAGGTAGAAGTTATATAGCCTTGAGTCAACTATCCCTTGTGAGTGAATCCATGTGATGAAACTGTGTGAAGCACACCATATACCTGTGTGTGTTTGTCAGAGCACAACTGCTTCACAACCAGTGTTGGTTTCTTTATGTCCTTGTGATATAGGGGTTTGTGGAAAGAGACCAATAGAATAAATACTAAAAAAAAAAAAGGTACTGGAATCAATTTGTTTGACTAAACCCATTCAAGGTGGCACCCCAGTACAGCCACAGTCAATGATTGAAACAAGTAAAAGTTAAGACATAAAAGATGTACACACACATACACAGGGCTGGTTGTAAGCCAATCACAGATTTGTTCAAATTGGGTCCTGCACCAAGAGTGGGTCTCATGCCAAGAGAAGACTCTGTGCACACATTCAAGGAAAGGATGTTATGAAGAATTTTCAGTATATCTTTTTGCCCAATGGTGTAGCCTCAAACCCTCAATACTTTTTGGCTGGAACTGGCATACTACACAAAGCATAAAACATCAATCTTCAGCTTTTGTAGAGTGGTGGGCCCCACTGATAATTCTCTAAGTAGGGCCCGCAGTAACATGCTTTGTAACATTTGCATGTGTCATTTAGAAAATAGAAACTAGCAATTGTAAGTAGATAATTTAAACTGCTAGATTGCATAATTCTATCAGTGAGACAATAAAATTTTCTAATCAATTTAGAAAGCATTTTCAAAAGAAAAAAAAAATCTATTTAATGATAATATACTTGATAATAAAACTAGCAAAATGTCCCAAATAAACTGAAAACAGATCAATAAATGCATAAACCTTCAACCTGTTAGCATTTAAACCAGCCATATCCAGCCAAAATTTTCTACCTGTTTCTTATGTTCAAACTGGCTGTGTCTGGCTCTTCACGCCAACCCTACAATATTAATAAAATCGTGAAAAACGCCCCCCCCCCGTCGAATGGACGGTGCTGAGTTGTCAGGCATTTAAACCAAATTTTCTCAAAACAACTTGTCCGACCGTCCCATAGGCCTCCCCTTTGAGAAACACTGATATACCCTAAATTTGAGACACCCACAAAAGAAAAAAGAAGAAAAAAGATACACTTTTTTTCTATTCCAAAGAAAAACGATTTTATTCACACAAATATGCAACTGAAGAGTTTAAAGTACCAGTAATGATAAGGCTGTTGACTGGGAGAACACAAACATGGTTTAAACAGTAAGCTTGGCAGGAAAGAAACGTGCCTTTAAGCAGTACAAAAACAACAAAAAATGGAAGCCGTCTTTTTTTGCGCAAACTGCACATCCATTTTTCTCGTGTACGCGTAGTATCGATCACAACAGCTGATGTACTTGCACATGGATTTTTATAATAGATTAACAGTTACCTCATCAAAATCTCAAGGCTACAAGTTAATGCATGATTAATTTCAAAACAATAAGAATAAATAAGCATTACTTCTGACAGAATAATTTGAATGTTAAAGGGTTTCAAACTTCGAATTTCACTTATGTCATTTCAGTTACATACTTTGAGTACATCTAGCACTGCTTATAAACCACTAGCAGTATCGCCCGGTGTTGCTCGGGTTTGTAAGGGAAATAACTATATAAGCATTTTTAGAGAGTTATAGCCAAAAAATGCATTAAAAATGGGAAAAAAATGATGGTAAATTTTTTTTTTAATTGTTGACTCATTGTAGACATTTTTAGAGAGTTAATTCCCTTATATAATAGCGAAAAAAATGCATTAAAATGGAAAAAATTATGGTAATTTTTTTTTTAAATCGTAGAATCATTGTAACGTGCGCTAATACCCAGAAGGGCTCGATATGAATCATGACTATAAGATACCCGGTTTTGGTTAAACTGCACCGCAAAATGTGGGAGTAGTTAGGAATCTAAATCGTAGGAGACAGACACACAACTTCTTTTTATATATAAAGATATGTGTGATGCTGTAGGTTAGCTATAGCTTAACAACATTTGTCATGTTTGTATCATTCATCTACGGTGAACCCACAATAGCTAAAAATAGGATTGAACTCACACCTTCACGTCTGTTAGGGAACTATTGCCCAAGCGTAGAATCACATGAGAAACAAAATAGTAAAAAAAAATAAATAACACCTCTCAGCATAAAAATTCTTTTTCTGATATTGGCAAATAACTAAATGGTATCAGGTTACTGTAGCACTCCAGTGTTTGCTATTGGCCATTATATTTAAAGTGGTTTATCTTCCAAATGCAATCAAAATGTATTTAATTTTATTCATTTTTACACACGCACTACACACACACACACACATGCACACACATGCTAGCTCTTAATCTTCAAATAAACTTTCAATGATTTTACCACCCAAACTATGGCAAATATTGCCTTCTGGAATGTTAAGTTTTAGAATTAGTTGTACCATATCATGCATATATTATGTATATCCTCATATATTTATCACCAATGAATGAATGAATGAATGAGTAAATATATATGTGTATATATATATATATATACAGTGCACACACACACACATCACACACATACATAGATAGATAGATAATAGATAGATAGAAAGAGAGACAAGCAGGAAGGAAGAGACAGAGATGGGAGGGAGGATTACTCTTGCCAATGAAGGAGTTTTGCTGTAGAAGAAATAGCAGCCAAATCTCCCTCAAACTACACCTTAATATCTTAAAAAACAAAAAAAAAAAACACCAATAAATTGGACAATGTAGTCCAAGGTACTCTAAGTCAAAAAGAAAAAAATTAAAGATGAGATGATCACCATTGTAATATATCTCAACACGCAGTGCTAACTTGATTTCACAATAATACTTAATGCTTGTGGTGGTTATAGTGAAAATAGAGTAGCTGGAATGAGGGTGGGGAAACAGCTGCCATCTGACAAAAATGCATTTCAGAAAAAATGTTAATAATGGAAAGCTATTACTTTATAAAATGCACTTGTTCATAAAAACTTTAACGAATATTATTAAATGTTAGAGTTTTGAATAAGCACTCCTAAGTTTAAAAATAGTAAGGTTTTTGTTTGGTCTTATTTTTTGGAAATTTTTTTTTACAGATTTCTGCTTTCAACACAGTTGTAATTATGTGCAAAGAAGTAATTATAAATATAGATAAAGAAATCTAAATAGATGTTTCCAAAAAAATTCACAAGTATCTGAAAACGTAGGCTTTAAACAACTTAAATCAACAAAAATATTCCAATATAACGATTTAAATTTCAATGCTGTACTTTTTTCAGAAAGCTACATTCCATCTCTGAACTAGAGTACACACAGAGCAGAAGATGCTGTTACCTCTACAGGCCAAAAAAAGAATGCCCCCCCACTCCCCCTCTCTCTCCTCTAAAAGGAATGAGGCTGCATATTTGTGTTAGAGATACACACTAGATTCTCATAACCAAGAATCGATCTCCATGTCAGTTCCCATTGTTCTTGGAATTGCACTTAGAATTTATGAAGTTCAACCTGTCAGATTCACCACCATCTAAGATGAGACAAGAGATCAATCCAGATAAATCTATTTGCTTCCACTGTCAATGATGTCATGCAACCTTAGGGCAGCTGTAAATTCAAGTTACCTGTAAGGAAACATTCTCCTTCTTCTACAACTTTCAGAGAACTCTTTCCCCTCTCTCTCTCTCTCTATATATATATATATATATAATCATCATCATCATCGTTTAGCGTCCGCTTTCCATGCTAGTTGGACGGTTCAACTGGGGTCGGGGAAGCCAGAAGGCTGCACCAGGCCCAGTTTGATCTGGCAATGTTTCTACGGCTGGATGCCCTTCCTAACGCCAACCACTCCGTGAGTGTAGACCACTCCATGAGTGTAGACCACTCCATGATAATATATATATATATATATATATATATATATATATATATATATATATATATATATATATATCATCATCATCATTTAGCGTCCGCTTTCCATGCTAGCATGGGGGACAGTTCAACTGGGGTCTGGGAAGCAGAAGGCTGCACCAGGCCCAGTCTGATCTATCTATATATATATATCACAAACTGGATGTGTCTATTCACCTCCAACAATGAAGAGCAGTCACCATATTTCATTCCATAACAGCTGTCTCTGAAGAGTGCAGGGTTACATAATCAGACTGTAACTTAGCACTCCATTGAATCCTTAACAAAAATGATTGGTAAGATAGGTCATAATGGATATATAAAAACTGTACATTTCAATTAATGTATATATATATATACATTCCTTTCTCTTTTTACTCTGCATTAACAGACGGTTAACTTTTCATCAATGGCAACCTTGCACAAGTTTCACATCAACTTAGTGCCAGCCCACAAGAGATTCTCCATCAAAACTGAAAACAATTCATCACTGTTGTGAGACTTTGTAACAGTTTATTAAAACCTCTTATGTCAATTCCCAATTTGTCATTTCTTTAACTTTGTAACAAGCAGCCTTTCTCAGCTTCTCCTTGTTACTTCTCCACTATGCCACAATCTGCAAGCTATAATTATACTGTTGCATTTGGTAACTGCTACACATATCACCTAAACATGACATTTGTGAAACTTGGAGGATTATATGAAATAACGTGGATGCCAGACAGAAATGAGATTTGTGTCATCTACTTGATTATATGCAGTGTGAATGGATAAATCCTGCTAGGTAAAAAAAAAAAAAAAAGAAAAATGAGCTATTACTGAGAAAGCTGTTTGTAATAGGGAAAAGAAGGCCAATGAAAGAGATAGGAGGAAGTGAAGGGGGTCATATCTCAGCATAGTAGATTCTCAAAAGCTAAGATAACACTGGATTGAGAGAAGATATCGCAGTAGTATTACTGGATTGCACACCAGTTCAACCCAGTCAACCTCAAGAAACAAGACTTGTTGTTTAAGGTAAGTTGGTCTTGATTGGATAGACATATGACAAAAACCATTGGATTACAACCTATTTCTTTACTACCCACAAGGGGCCAAACAAAGAGAGGACAAACAAGGACGGACAAACGGATTAAGTCGATCATATCGACCCCAGTGCGTAACTGGTACTTATTTAATCGACCCCGAAAGGATGAAAGGCAAAGTCGACCTCGGCGGAATTTGAACTCAGAACGCAGCGACAGATGAAATACTGATGAGCATTTCGCCCGACGTGCTAACGATTCTGTCAGCTCGCCGCCTTAGTTTTGGATTAAACCATTCCACCTTTTATTTTTTATTTTAAGGTGTCATTTATCTGATACTACATAATACAATGTAGCATTAGCCGGTCATCATAATTTCTATGAGGTCAAGCAACAGTCTAGTGCAGTGGTTCTCAACTATTTTTTACCTATGGATCCCTTTGATTACTATTTTATTCAGGTAGACCCCATAGCCATTTGATGTTTAATAACTAGTTGTATAGATACTTATTTTAAAATTCCTACTTTGTTTTTCACATGTTAATTTGTGTAGGATGAACTATGTAAAATATTAGAGAAAGGAACCAAGCTGTTGTTTTTCTTTTTCTTTTGTTTTCTTTTTTTTGCAATAAATACATAAAAATCAACTATTTTCGTGGACCCTTAAAATACTATTGAGGATCCCCAATTTACTATTTTCTAGTGTGAACCCTGCCCAAACCCTTATATGGACCCCCAGGGGTCATATGGACTCTTGTTGAGAACTACTGGTCTAGTTGGCTTCCTTGTTGGTTTCAGACTTCTTATTGGAGGCGGTAGTGGTGATGACAACAGGGATGGGGGGGGGAGGAGAAAGCACAGAGAGGCAGGAGGAGGAGGGGGAAGAGAAGGAAACAGAGCCAGAAGAAGATGAAGCAGAATAGGAAGAGGAACAAGGGAACTAGGAGCAAAGGAAGAGGTGGAGAAGCAAAGGAGATAAGAAAGGAGGAAGGAGGAAGCAGAAGAAACAGATGAAGAGGAAGAAGAAAAGGTAGCAGAGGAGGGTGCAGAAAGAGAGGAGGGGGGATGGGGTGCTAAAGCTGCAGAGTCAATATATATCATTTGCAGCCAAACTATTTGAACACAAGCTATTTATACACACAAATGAACAGTACATACATTGGTGTCACTCTGGACTCCTTTCTAGCAGGGGTTTTTTGTTTTGTTTGTTTGGTTGGTTTTGTTTCTTGCATTTGAGCCCCATAAAAATCATAAATAGAATAAATAAATAAATAAACGAATAAATAAATAAATAAAACCTGTTGCCATGTTTGGCCCAGTTTCCTTATCTGAAAATAAGCGTCACCTTTATGCCACATTTGAATATGTCAATAACAGGCAACTATGAAAAAAAAAAAAGAAAAAAACAACAACAACAAAACAATGCTGTTACATTTGATACATTAAATATACAGATATTTGCAGCAATAATTCAGTTCCCTACGTGGGAAAGAAACGGTGACATTGAACAAAAGGATATAATCATTAATTGGAAGTGAATTTGAGTCTGTTTCCAAAGTTGGCTACTTAAGCAATAGGGCTGCTTGCTCTTTATTGGAGTTTCAAGCACACATTATGCAGTAGCATAACAATTAAGAGTAGCTAATTGGGATTCCATTTCCCAGTTAAACTGATTACTTTGTGCTTGGCATTGTTTGTGTACAAAAGATATTTGAGAGAATGGCTGTGTGAGAGATTTTATAATGTAGGACACCTAACACACAAATACTGGATAACATTTATCTTCTTTCCCTATGGCTGGCTAGTCCACATTACTCTGTAAGGAGCATAGCACCAGTTTCCAGGTTTCCCTGGTGTATATATTTCTCCCTGGATGGAAGTTGGTCCATTACAAGATTACTCATTTTTACCAGGTGAGTGGATTGGGGTAATGTAAAATGGAGTATTTTGCTCAAGAACACAATGTCATTGCCTGGTCGAGAAATTGAAATCACAATCTTACGACCAAACACTGGGGTATTCTGTCTCTAGTGAATATGGCTCTCTATGGACAAATTTCTAATGGAATGCACGAGATGGTAGTAAATACAAGGTTGGTTAATAACCAGAAAAGTTAGATGGTAGATGACAGAAGCTGTGTTGCTTGCTGTGCATACTACAGCTTCCTTTAGATTTTGATGATCGGCTTTCTACTGACAACCACATTGCCATATATAATAGGTGTCCACACAGTTGCTTTTACCAAATTCACTTACAAGGCATTGGTTGGCTCAGGGCTATTTGTAGAAGACACTTACGAAACAGTGTGGCTGAACCTGAAGCATGCGGTTAATCAATTTTTAATAGTCTAATAATTAAATTAACATGCACCATCATCATCATCATGATCGTTTAACATCTGTTGTCCATGCTGGCATGGGTTGGACAGTTTGACCAGAGCTGGCAAGCTGGAGAGCTACACTAGACTCCAGTCTGATTTGGTATGGTTTCTGTGGCTGGATGCCCTTCCTAACACCAACCACTTTACAAAATGTGCTGGGTGTCATTACGTTGGCACCATGTGGGTACTTTTACATAGAACTGCACAGGTGCTTTTACATCCCACCCAACAGGCTTCCACACAGTTTCCTGCTACCCATTTTCATTCACACAGCATGAGTAAACCTGAGAGTATGGTAAAGACACATAAATTTGCTTGCCCAAGATGCCATGCTGTAGAACTGAACGCAAGACCACATGATTTCAAAGTGGACTTCTTAAGCACTATGCCACACATATGACCACTTCTCACAACCTGAGTTGTCAAGCTGTGATCAGACATTCTGAAAATAGATAGCATTCTTCCAATGAAAGAGATACCCCAAAGCAAACTCCTTCATCTAGTACAAATAAAGTGTAAAGATCCTGGTTGACAGCTGTTATTCAGTACAGAGAGGTAACATGTGACAGTAAAAAGTAAAACCATCAAAATAAACATATGTAGTCAATAGAAGAGCACCGAATGCAACAATTTATAAAATACAATACAGCTACAGTTATAGGCATGTACAACGCTGAATGATGTAACTGGTAATTGGATAACAATGATATAAATATGAATCTCAGTGGAGGAAAATATATCATTCAAAAGAATGATATATTCAAAAGTTAAGACATGGCTGATATTTCAACACAATTAACTTCCATTCATAACAAAATCAATGGCTGATAATTTAAAACCATGATTTCAATGGTTTTACTTTCATTCCTTTTCTTTCCTTTTCTTTCTCGTTCATACTTGTTTTCCCTTAAGAAAACCCGAAACTCAAAAGGAAAAGAAAGAAAGAAAAAAAAAACCACTCAAAAGAATAGATATTTGTCAGTAGGGAAGAAAAGTAAGGAATTGTAGAGGACGGAGGAGGATGAAAGGCAAAAAAAAAAAAAATTAAGAATGAGTGGTGGTGGGTGTGTGTTTGGGTGAAGGCAAAAGTGGGAATGAGACCAGAAAAAAAAAAGGCAATCAATGATAGAGAAGAGATGGTACCTTAGGGAACCTGAGCAATATAAGTAACAGTGCAGGATGAAAGAGAATGTCCTGCTTCTACCATTACCATCCACAAGTATTGAGAGAGTGAGAGAGTAAGAGAAAGTGAGGAATAAGAGAAACGGTAAGACAGACAGTATAGAACCAGCATTGGGTATAAGGAGCAACACTTTATTAAAAACAAATATAAATATCTGTGTGTATGTGTTGTGTATGTGTGTATGTGTGTGTGTGTGTAACTATATTCTTTTATTTGTTTCAGTCATTTGACTGCAGCCATGCAGGAGCATTGCCTTTAGTCGAACAAATCGACCCCACGACTTACTCTTTGTAAGCCCAGTATTTATTCAATCGGTCTCTTTTGCTGAACTGCTAAGTTACGGAGACACAAACACACCAGCATTGGTTGTCAAATGATAGCGGTGGGACAGACACAGACACACAAACATATACACTCACACATATATATATGTGTGTATATATATATATATATATATATATATATATATATATATATATATATATATATACGGCGGGCTTCTTTCAGTTACCATCTACCAAATCCACTTACAAGGCTTTGGTCAGCCCAAGGCGATAGTAGAAGACATTTGTCAAAGGTACCACACAGCAGGACTGAACCCGGTTCCATGTGGTTGGTAAGCAAGGTACTTAGCACACAACCATGCCTACGCCTACTATATGTATATATGTGTATATTTATATCTATGTATGTATATATAAATACACACACAAACAAATATAAATGCGTGTGTATGCATGTGTATATATATATACACATGCATACACACGCATGTATGTATATATAAATACACACACATACACACAAACAAATATAAATGCGTGTGTATGCATGTGTATATATATATATATATATATGTATGAGTATATATGTGTATATTTATATGTATGTGTGTAACTATGTATATATGTATACATTTATATCTATGATTGTATAAATACACACACACACACACGCACACATGTAGCAAAAACAAAAGATAACTACTGAACATGGAAAGAATAAAGAAGGAATTCAGATGGTGCAGAGAAAGGGAACATAGGTATATAAATAAGGCAGCAGGGAGGGCGGCCATTAAAAGACATAAGGGGAGAGGTACAGAGGCTGGCAGGTGCCAGAGGCGGGTGCAGGGTGCAGGGGGTGGGGCAGGGTTGAAGTGCTCAATATGTACTCTTTAATGCAGTTCTTTCTTCAGTTATCAAAACAAGCTTAGCATAACCCTGCAAGACACTAGGAACATTGTCGACATAACAAGGCGAACTGTACAAGGTTTAGGCAGCCCTGTAGAACTGACAGTGGTAATCATTTCAGATCACACACTCCATAATAGTACCTAGACTTACTCAGAGAGGAATTTACACAGATACAGACACACACACACTATATATATATATATATATATATATATATATATATATACTCTCTTTTACTTGTTTCAGTCATGTGACTGTGGCCATGCTGGAGCACCGCCTTTAGTCGAGCAAATTGATCCCAGGAGTTATTCTTTGTAAGCCTAGTACTTATTCTATCGGCCTCTTTTGTCAAACCACTAAGTTACAGGGACGTAACCACACCAGCATCGGTTGTCAAGCGATGTTGGGGGGACCAACACAAACACACAAACATATACACACACACACATACATGTATATATATACATATATATCACGAGCTTTTTTTCAGTTTCCGTCTACCAAATCCACTCACAAGGCTTTGGTTGGCCCGAGGCTATAGTAGAAGACACTTGCCCAAGGTACCACGCAGTGGGACTGAACCCGAAACCATGTGTTTTGTAAGCAAGCTACTTACTACACAGCCACTTCTACGCCCATATATATATTTATATATACACACACACACACACATATACATACATACACTCACACACAAATATAACACAAACACACATACAGAAACATATATAAATATAGTAAAATGGACAAAACCTCCTTGACTTCCTGAGATAAGCAATATGAGATTCATTTTCTAGTTATGTCAGTTAATTTTCATTACTGCTCTCTTTATTCAACATCACGCACATGCACACACACACACACACACATCACATAGAAGCATACAAGCACACACACCCCCACACCCACACAGAGGCATGCAAGCACACACAGTTACGCACATACATACATATACACATACATGTACATATTCATACATACACACATACATATGCATACGCATACATACATGAATCCTACATACATACATATACACATACATACATAGTGGCTGTGTGGTAAGTAGCTTGCTTACCAACCACATGGTTCTGGGTTCATTCCCACTGCGTGGCACCTTGGGCAAATGTTTTCTGCTATAGCCTAGGACCGACCAAAGCCTTGTGAGTGGATCTGGTAGACGGAAACTGAAAGAAGCCCATCATATATGAATATATATATATATATATATATATATATGTGTGTATGTGTGTGTGTCCGTGTGTATATGTTTGTGTGTCTGTGTTTGTCCCCCCATCATCGCATGATAACCGATGGTGGTGTGTTTACGTCCCCGTAACTTAGCAGTTCGCCAAAAGTGACCAATAGAATAAGTACTAGGCTTCCGAAGAATAAGTCCTGGGGTCGATTTTCTCAACTAAAGGCGGTGCTCCAGCATGGCCGCAGTCAAATGATTGAAACAAGTAAAAGAGTATACATACATACATACATACATACATACATGTAATTATTGATACCACCACAGAACTATCACATTCATACACCATTAATTCCACACCACCACTGCAGTTGTCACCACCACCATATAAACACAGCATTAATGCCACAGCTTCACCACATTCACCACTATCATTTCTATTATTTATGCAACTAATACCAATTTGTTTTGTTTTTTTTGTTTTTTTTCTGAGGAAGGGAGGGAGTAGAATGAGTAGTAGAGAGAGGAAGGAGGAAGGGAGGGAGTAGAATGAGTAGTAAACAGAGAGAGAAGGAGGAAGGGAGGGAGTAGACTGAGTAGTAGAGAGAAAGGCAGGAGGAAGGGAGGGAGTAAAATGAGTAGCAGAGAGGATGGTAGAAGGGGAGTAGAATGAGTAGAGAGATATGAAGGGAGGGAGTAGAATGAGTAGTAGAGAAAGAGAGAGGAAAGAGGAAGGGAGTAGAATGAGTAGTAGAGAGAGAGGAAGGAAGAAGGGAGGGTGTAGACTGAGTAGTAGAGAGAGAGGAAGGAGGAAGGGAGGGTGTAGAATGAGTTGTAGAGAGAGAGAGAGAGGAAGGAGGAAGGGAGGGTGTAGAATGAGTAGTAGAGAGAGAGGAAGGAGGAAGGGAGGGAGTAGAATGAGTAGTAGAGAGAGGAAGGAGGAAGGGAGGGAGTAGAATGAGTAGTAAACAGAGAGAGAAGGAGGAAGGGAGGGAGTAGACTGAGTAGTAGAGAGAAAGGCAGGAGGAAGGGAGGGAGTAAAATGAGTAGTAGAGAGGATGGTGGAAGGGGAGTAGAATGAGTAATAGAGAGAGATGAAGGGAGGGAGTAGAATGAGTAGTAGAGAAAGAGAGAGGAAAGAGGAAGGGAGTAGAATGAGTAGTAGAGAGAGAGGAAGGAAGAAGGGAGGGTGTAGACTGAGTAGTAGAGAGAAAGGCAGGAGGAAGGGAGGGAGTAAAATGAGTAGTAGAGAGAGAGGAAGGAGGAAGGGAGGGAGTAGAATGAGTTGTAGAGAGAGAGGAAGGAGGAAGGGGAGGGTAGAATGAGTAGTAGAGAGAGAGGAAGGAGGAAGGAGGAGTAGAATGAGTAATCGAGAGAGAGGAAGGAGGAAGGGAGGGTGTAGAATGAGTAGTAGAGAGAGAGGAAGGAGGAAGGGAGGGAGTAGAATGAGTAGTAGAGAGAGAGGAAGGAGGAAGGGAGGGAGTAGACTGAGTAGTAGAGAGAGGGAGAGAGGGACAAAGAGAGAGAGAGAGAGAGAGTAAAGGGTTAGAAAGAGAGTGAGAGAGAAGTTTCTATCAACATGTAAGCCACAGCCAGGCTGCTAACCCCCCCCCCCCCTCCACTGCTAATGCCACTTAGCACCTACCTATCCCAATAGGCAACAAGAACAACAACAGGGCCACTCAAATCAATAAAAGGATTGCAGTTATCAACAACAACACAGCCAGCATCGTTGCAACAATGTCATCCAATCACAAACAACAACAACAACTGCAGCAGCAACAACTGCAGCAGCAACAACTGCAGCAGCAACTGCAGCAGCAGCAGCAACAACAACAGCAGTAGCAGCAGCAGCAGGAACAAGTCCAACAACTGCCGCCATCTCAAGTAACAACAGTAACAACAACAACAACATATCAAGCAACAGTTGCTTTTTTCCGCAAAATAAATAAATAAATAAATAAATGAATGAATGAATGAGTAAGTAATACAAAATGCAAACAAAAAACAAACAAACCCCCCCCCCCAAAAAAAAAAAACCCCAAATAAAGTAAATGAATAAATAAATCCCATACGTTTTCCTTTTGCAAGAAACAGAACTGAATGACCCCTCATCATCACTATCTTCATAACCGACATTGTCGTCGTCATCATCATCATCATCATCATCATCATCAATAACACCATTCTTGCCATCATCATCATCATCATCAGCACTATCTGCACAACCATCATTGTCATCATCATCATCATAATCACAATCATCACTATCCTCACAACCAACACCGCCACCACCATCATCATCATCATCATCGTCATCGTCATCATCATGACCAACACCATCGTCATCATCATGACCAACACCATCGTCATCATCATGACCAACACCATCGTCATCATCAACAACAACAGCACACATCATCGAAGTTGATTCATCATCATCATCATCATCATCACCACTGTCATCATCAACAACAACAGCACACAACATTACCAAACTTGATTCATCATCATCATCATCAACCATCATCATCATCAACACCATCATTATCAACACCATCATAAACATCACAACCATCATCATCAACCACAGTACGCAGCATTACCAACGCTGACTCATCATCATCATCATCCTCATCCTCATCATCATCATCAACACAACAGAGTATTAACACAAGGCTGACTCATCAACACCATCACTACCACCACCACCACCATCAACGCCATCATAATATCCCCTACTATTCCTTTATTACTACAATGAACAATATCCCTAATGCAGTTGTTTTTTCAGCCTCACACAACTACTACTACTACTACTACTAGTGACCCAACCATTACTGCAGTAGCTAGCCCTTTATAACATCACCAAACGATTGAGAGTTTCTCTAGGTGGTCATTCAATCTGCTAGAAATAGTAGCAAAATCTTCCTTAAGTCATACTCTGACATCTTAAAAGGGATGGATGCATGAAACGGTAAAAAAAGGGGTGAGGAGTGGTCATAGTAAAACGATTTTGTTCATAAATATCTTCAAACAGGGCTAAAGAGCACAACTAACAATACCACCCAACCTGCTAGACATAGCAGCTAAATATCTCTAAAATTACACAATGTCATGTTATAAAAAAAAAACCAACAAGAATGGAGACATTAGATAATGGAGTTTTGCACACACTATGTCTGAGTAAAAGACAGGATGGTCATAGTCAGAGTACTTGTGACCATCTTTTGTCTGCTCAATCAAGGCTGAGCTGCAAGTTAAACAACAACTTATAGCAAACAACACCATCAAGAGATCTTCTACATGCTCACTTGACTTCGTAGAAATAGCATCTAAACCTTCCTCAAATCACAGCCTAACATCTTAAAAAAATGTACATTAGATTATAGGCGCAGGAGTGGCTGTGTGATAAGTAACTTGCGTACCAACCATATGGTTCCGGGTTCAGTTCCACGGCGTGGCACCTTGGGCAAGTGTCTTCTACTATAGCCTCAGGCCAAACAAAACCTTGTGAGTGGATTTGGTAGACGGAAACTGAAAGAAGCCCGTCGTATATTTGTATATATATATATGTATATATATATATATATATATATATATATATATATATATATATATATATATATATATATATATATGTGTGTGTGTGTGTGTGTGTATATGTTTGTGTCTGTGTTTATCCCCCCAACATTGCTTGACAACCGATGCTGGTGGTGTGTTTACGTCCCCGTAACTTAGTGGTTCAGCAAAAAGTGACCGATAGGATAAGTACTAGGTTTACAAAGAATAAGTCCTGAAACAAGTAAAAAGTAAAAAAAAAGATAATGATAGGTACACTATCCCAAACAGAAGATTGGGTGGTCATGTCTGGCATGCCTTTGATCAACTACAATAACATAACCACTACAGCTGTTACTTGTAATACCACAATGTCTATGCCATCAATTGACCTGTAAGAAATAACAGCAAGTCTTCCTCAAATCACACCAGATCATATTTTATAAAAATAGGATAGATTGGATAATGTGGTTCTTCATATATTATACCTGAGTAAAATATGGGATTGTCACAGCTAGAATGTCTTTCGTTATAGGTTTGCTTAATCAAGAATGGTCTAGAGATTAAACAACAACTTATAAGCGAACTACCAAAACCACTATTAGAACTAGCCTTGTTGCTCTTACCATAAAAGATGTTTCACTCTGCAACAGACTATCTTAGTGTTTCCTTGATTTAATATCAATCCTTTTCTATGGTGGGTTTTAAAACTGAGAAATGGATTAAGTCAGCTTGACAAAAACTCAAAATGAAAAAGCACCAGAAGAGATACAGCTAGGCATCTCTCTTGAGCATCTGATACTCCAATATTTACACCATCCACTGCTCTGAGACTGCCCATGGTTTTATCATTACAAAACTTTTGGTTTAAACTATTCATTTTTAAATTAAAACCGGCTGCTATAATTTTATGTGAGGACATTTTGCTAAGCTATGCTTCAAACATCAGGTTGATAACATTATCAGAGTAAGAATAGTTAGTTATTTAACTAAATCACATCCAATTCACATTTGCTAAATATAAAAAGAGCGCAAGAAAACTAAGTCATTTAAAAAACAGAATATATATATATATATATATATATGCACAAAGTCCTTGGAATAAATGTCAGCAGTAAGATTTATTTGTGAAAATACCATACACTGTGCTGAGATAACTATATGTCATTCTATACAACATTTTTGGTTTAAATGCTCATGTCATTCATTACAGCTATTGAATAGGAACCAATTAAGTAGCTGATACATGGCCACTCAAACCAATAGACACAGCAACCAAATCTCCCTCAAATCAAACTCTGCCTTCTTTAAACACAGTAAAAAAAAAACACATTGTGGAATGTTTTTTGCCATGACACAGCAAAACGTTGAGAATGTGACAGCTGGTGGCAGGGTTGTATTAGCACCTAGCTGGTACTCATTTCGTTTCTGCAAGGTAGGCTACAGTAATTTGAAATGAAATTCCTAGCTTAAGGACACAATATGTCGACCAATCCAGGAATTGAGCCCACAACATTATAATCATAGGGCAAACAGCCTAATCACTAGGCCATGTGCTATCACTGGTTTGATATGATCATAGGAAACTGAGGCTAAAAAGTACGAAAAGCAATTCCCATAACTAGTCAGTACTTATAACCAGCCAATATCAATAACCAGTTGATGCCTATAACCAGTCGATACCTACGACCAGCCAATATCAAGGTGTATAAATAAAATTTTAATTTTGTGAAAGAAACCTCTTTTTCCTTTCAATTATCTGCCCATGGGCATCAAAGACAGGTTTTCCATAGGCAATTATAGTTCTTTTTACAAGTATTCAAAAGAAAATATCATTTGGTTAAACTTGAGTAAAACATGTTCTGAAGGGAGAATAAAAAAAAACATCTTCATACTAATGGTGATCATGAAGATGATGATGACATTTTCTAAAATTGGCACAATGCCACAGATTTTTGGAGAAGCCACAGTAGTTTAAACCATACGTGATTGGTACTTATCTTATCAACTCCAGAAGAATGAAAAGTGAAGTCAGAAAACAAAGCTACTTAAATATTACAAGGTGTTTTTGTGCTCCACCAATTCTATCATGTACCAATCTTGTAATAAAAAATGATGATGCTGATGATGATAAGTATTTCTAATGTAGGCACAAGGCCAGAAATATTGTGTGAGGGATAATAATAATACTAATAATAATAATAATAATAATAATAATAATAATAATGAAAAGAGAGTATCTGAGGCAAGTGAGAAAAATATTGGCTTCAAAGCTAAATGCCAAAAACTTTAATTTCGGCAATAAGCTCACGTGCATTCACAGTAGTTCGGTATGGCACTGCAATCCTGAAGTAGACAGAGGAGGAGCTAAAGGAGATGGACAGGAAGTCAAGAAAGCTCCTAACATCATCCATGTGCAGACACTGATCACCTATACATGAAGAGGATTGATAAGTGTGGAAGACTGCATGGCTGTGTGGTAAGTAGCTTGCTCACCAACCACATGGTTCTGGGTTCGGTCTCACTGTGTAGCACCTTGGGCAAGTGTCTTCTACTACAGCCTCGGGCTGACCAAAGCCTTGTGAGTGAATTTGGTAGATGGAAACTGAAAGAAGCCGGTCGTATATATGTGTATATATGTGTGTGTGTGTGTTTGTGTGTCTGTGTTTGTGCCCCTAACATCGCTTGACAACCAATGCTGGTGTGTTTACGTCCCTGTAACTTAGTGGTTCGGCAAAAGAGACCGATAGAATAAGTACTAGGCTTACAAAGAATAAGTCCTGGGGTCGATTTGCTTGACTAAAGGCAGTGCTCCAACATGGCCACAGTCAAATGACTGAAACAAGTAAAAGAAAAAAACCCCAGAGGGAATAAAGGCAAAGTTGACCTTGGCAGGATTTGAAATATGAAAATCATTTCATAATCAATAATTCAAAGAGGAAATCTTTGAGCTCAACATTAATTTTAAGCTTTCTTCAAGCTAAGGGCTTAACGTGTGGAAGCTGGGATGATGAGATGAAAAAACTGAGAGATTGGCATTTTGAGCCAGTTCCAGATTAGTGTATGTTGCCGAAGCCTATATTCTTAACTGAACTCTCAATGGCTAAATTCATCTAGCATTAAAATGTTTATCAAGGGTTTGAAAAATAATTTGGGGTGCATGAAATGGATTTAGATAGATAGAGATGACATACCTAGGGGCAAAAGATAGTTGCTATCATTGTTGTTGCTGATTAGGCAGAGTAGGCAGATCTGTGATGGCAGGCCACATTCCAGCTAATTCGTTTGTTCTTTTACTTGTTTCAGTCATTAGAGTGAAGCCATGCTGGAGCACCACCTTGAAGGATTTAGTCAAAGAAATTGGTTCCAGTAATTAATTTTTTTTATGTGATTGTAAACCACTAAGTTACAGGGATGTAAACAAACCAACACCAGTTGTCAAGTGGTGGTGGTGGTGGTGGACAAACACACATATATGATGGACTTCTTTCAGTTTCCATCTACCAAATCCAATCACAAGGCTTTGGTTGGCCTAGGGGTATAATAGAAGGTACTTGCTCAAGGTGCCACAAGGTGGAACTGAACCCAGAACCATGTGGTTGAGAAACAAACTTCTTACCACACAGCCTCACCTGAGCCTATGACAATCCTCTTTCTTTTTTTTTCCTTGTCAGACAATGTATCAAAGGCTACAATACTGAATGTTTTCTTCTTTCTTCAGGTATAAATATCAGAGGTATGATTCTATGGAGATTTGGTTGTTATTTCTTGCAGATCAGATGATCACATAGAGGTTCTCCTTCTCATTTTATAAAACAGAAGGAAGGAAGGATGTGATAAAATATATGAACAAAGATATGTGAATAGAGTAGATGAAAAGAAATGAGTTCACATCAGGTAAATGCTTCAGAAGTTCATGGCTTTTATAAGAAACAGCAATATCATAACTCTGAGACAATGACTCTAAAATAGTAATGTTTCACAGGCCTTAATAATCTCCAGCAGCAATGAGAAAGGTAGGGTGCAGGATTATCCTCAAATAAACAATCATCAAGTGTTTTATTTCTGGTTCCAGTCATGGTTTCAGACTGGATTTGAATTAGGAACATTTATCAAGTACAATGTTGCTATCCACTATGTCACCGATGTACGCACAATTTTTATGTCATTTGAATTTATCATTCGGTAATGTCAACCAAACTGATATCAGTGCTTGGCTTATGAGACTGACATATAGTTACTCTCAGGCACAAAGAAGAGATAAACTAAATCTCTACTTCTATATCTCTACTTCTTATATACATGTCGATAGATATCTTCACACACAAACATACGTAGATTTTTATCATTTATCAATATATTACCAACAACGCACAACCATACAGAGATACAGACCTATATACATATCTTATGTATGAAAAAGAAAGAGTCTCACCCCTACTCCTTCAATGAATCACTGGGAACCTTATCAATATCTGAATTGATTTGTTTTATCCTGCATATTTGTCACTACCTTTTTTTTTTTAAATCTAAAAGACAGTCTGTCACACTCTTTTCTTTCCATATCTGCTCCCTCTCCTTTATTTCAGAGAGCAAATCACACAGGTAACACAAAAAGGAGTGAGGTGGGAAAATTAGAGAAAAAGACAATGGGGGAGAATAAAGGAAAGTGAAAGGAGGAAGGACAGGACATAACAATGATCATGTATATAAGATATTGTGTTTATATACAAGATGACCTTGTATATAAACAAAATATATCAAAATATATGCATATATTTTGTTTACATTTGCAATTATTATTTCATCTTCAAAAGACTGAAACAACGGTGGTTAAAATTTTCCCTATGCAAGACAGCATTCAGTACTGGATACACATTACACACTTGATCTTACGTGCATACAATAGAGAACACTTGCATTGAAAAAAACTGATTTTCAATTGACCCAATTATTTTTTTCCGGTGTTATTATTGGAAATATAAAGAAACTATATTGTTTTGTTATTTCCTGACACTTTTGAAAGATTTTATTGAAAAACCTACTAAACAGGATGTCATACAGAAATTTGGTGCAAAACATTTGTGAAATATATCAGATACAATTTTCCCAAAGAACTGACTTTCTAAGTTTGCAAGTGGGATAACACACAAACGCTTGTGTCTGTGTGTATATATATGTATATATGTGTGTGTGTGTATATATATATATATGTATGTATGTGTGTGTGTGTTTGGAAAATTGCTCTTTTATCAATAGCATTGATTGTAAAATATGTGGGATGGAAAATTCTGTTTTATAAATTACTCTCTGACTTCAATAAACACATATGATGATTCAAGGTTTTTCCTATGAGTCATTAAACTCAACACTAAAGATGTAAATAAAAAAAGATAAAATGCAGTAAAAATGAAACAAGGAGGAAAATCCTTTGTGACTGCAAAAAATTTAACACTGCTCAGAAACCAATATTATATTACATATATAATTCGTAAAGTGTCTATTCTGTTATATTTAGTGAAAAGGAATTTTTAGTAAGTGTTATATTTTGAGATGATCATTTTTTTTATTTCATGCCAAATAAACATATGCACTATGTATATTTGTTCTTCGCTCATTTATTATTCTCCTTAATTTTTTTTATATCAATTGTCTGGAAATCTTTTGTCACACACCTGTAACCTCTTCAGTGACTCTTTCACCCCACATGTCTACTTCCGAAATATAACTGTATCTGTTTCAACACATGATTTCACATCAGGAATCTTGCAAGACAATTTCATAAACTTAACAATTTTTAATAAATTTTAGGATTTAACACTTCATTCAAAGTGAAATCTTCAATCAAAGATCATACCAGTAAAAGCCATACATAATCATGAACAACAGTGCATATCTTATATCACCAACTCCAAAATAAATCTTACACAGCTTTCCTCTCAACAACGTGTTACATGTTATAATTACACATTAGAACAGGCAGTATGCTTTAATTAAGTTGACAGAAATAAAAATCAGTGTAATTTTATTTTAAAATAGTTGTTTTAACCAGAGTTCAAATATTTTTCCTTGAGTTTTGTTGATTCATTAAGTTTCTATGAAGCTATGCTTGAAACACAAGATATTACATTGTGAAGGTAAATGATAATGAATAAACATTTTATATTCAACCAGGTTATAGAAAACGTACATGGATCTTTTCTATTTAAAACTATAATTAATTAAGCAGAGTAAAACATTTTCCCTACGTGCAGCCCTAGCTTAATCACCCCAGAATTAAATTTCATGAATCAATATAGATAATAATGTCTTTTTTTCTAAGGTTTTACCATTGTAAATAGAACAATAGACAGAGAGTGTGCGCAATACATCTTTGAGGAGTGTATGTTAGGGGATACAAAGAGAATCAATAAGGGAGACAGAAAGTGAAAGGAAAACAACGTGAGAGAATAAACAAGAGTGGAAGCAGGAAAACAAGAAATGAGAGGGATTATAATGAGGGAAAAGGAAGGTAAATGCTTTAAGTAACTTACATTTCCAAAGGATATATATATATATATATATATATATATATATATATATATATATATATGTTTTTATGGTGAAGTTATACATCAAAACAATTTAACATTAAACTGAGGAATTGCAATACTTTTAGTAGAATTCATGTTTATTTAACTTTTTACTGAAAGAGGGTTGACAGTGACTGCAAAGTTTCAGTTTGATGAAAGCTTGTTAGCCTTAAAAAGGTAAAAGTTCAACACACATGCATGCATATATGAAAATAATGTATACATACATACACATAGATGTACATATGTATATGCAGATGCATATAACTACACATGCATATGTACACACACACACACACAAGAAAATGTGTGTGGGAGTAGCAGTGGTTGTGTGGTAAGTAGCTTGCTTACGAACTACATGGTTTCGGGTTCAGTCCCACTGTGTGGCACCTTGAGCAAGTGTCTTCTACTATAGCCTCAGGCTGACCAAAGCCTTCTGAGTGGATTTGGTAGACGGAAACTGAAAGAAGCTCGTCGTATATATGTATATATGTGTGTGTATATATTTGTGGGTCTGTGTTTGTTCCCCTAACATCGTTTGACAACCAACTTAGTGGTTTGGCAAAAGAGACTGATAGAATAAGTACTAGGTTTACAAAGAATAAGTCCTGGGGTTGATTTGCTCGACTAAAGGTGGTGCTCCAGCAAGGCCACAGTCACATGACTGAAACAAGTAAAAGGGTAAAGGGGTAAGGGTATATATAAAAAAACAAAAATAAATCATTGAGGTTCTGTTAAATTTACTCAAGTTTTAATATTGAATTAATATGTGTGGAAAGAGAATTTTTGTTTGCATATAATTTGCTTCTTCCACAGGACAGATATTAAGGTAAGAGTAGACTGCAGAATTACAGTAGATGAGTTATAATTGCAAAACAATATTTATTATTAAACCAATGCTAGTGCAGCAAGCTGGTAGAATCATTAATATGCCAGATAATGTATTTAGCAGCTTTTCTTCAAGCTTTACATTCTGAGTTCAAATGTTACTGAGGCTGATTTTGACTTTCATCCTTTCAGGAATTGATAAAACAAGTACCAGTTAAGTACAAGGGTTAATCTAATCAACCACCCACTTCATCCAAATTTCAGGCCTTGAGCCTATATTAAGTAAGAATTATTAATCCAATGTTAGATTTAAGTCTATCTCAACAAAAAAAAAAGGTTATTTACCAACCTGATGTGGCAGTCCCAGTTGGAACAAATGCTACTGTAGTTTAGCCCCAGGAGACATCGTCTCCAGCTGGCTATACGATACACAATCTCAGTCCTTATATTTTCGAAAAGGGGAGTTTAGCACTCCTGTTTAGCCAGCCGGAGATGATGTCTCCTGGGGCTAAACAACAGGAGCATCCGTCCCAAGTGGGACTGCCATATTAGGTTGGCAAATAACCTTTACTTTAAAGTACTGCTACTGAATATCTCTTGCTGAGAGATTTAGGAATAATAATGTTTCAACAAAAAAATAAATAAATAAATTAGTATCCAACCACTGACAGCTGAAATGAAAAACTGGACCAAGCTGCAAATTGAAGAGTGCACGGTTCATATCTTGTCATCATAAGTACTACACTGTCCATAGCAAATGTGTTTGATTCTCAAATAGCCCAGTCAACCTAGCTGTAAATAAATAACAAGGAGTATTACCTGCTACAGCTGGTAGTACTGCATAATTCATGAGTATTTCACTACCCTGCAATATCGAGTGCTGATGTCACTATGAGTGTCACTTGGTTGTTCAATCTGTCAGAAATGGAAGCCAAATTTCCGTAAAACTCATACCCTAACATTTTATGAAGGGTCCAAGAAGACCACATGCATGAAAATTATGACATGAAGATCATGGTTGGACACTGCCCATAATATGATTTACATATACACTTTATAATGGTACATCATCGATAGCTTGCTATTCACAGCTTTTATGATTTACAACTATAGATCAGTCATTGAGAAATAGTGGTCTTTGTAGCGTAGTTCTAAATCAGCCTGATTGAATAGATTTGTGCCAACAGTAGGTTGTTGGCTGATTAACTAGGCACAACATACAGATCCAAAGCTCTAAACATGTCACACCTACAGACCATACTGCATGTTCTGTTATGCAGTATCTCTCTTCACTATCCACTTTGTTTCCATATGTCTGTAGATTTTAATACCAGTTACAACAGAGGCAAGTTGCAATAAATAGCTTCTTTAGTAGTAAGAAACTCTAGCGAGAGCTGAGCAGCGGAAGATCCTCAGAAAAGAAGTGTTTCTCCTCATGCAAGTGTTTCAGCCCTTAATTTCTTACCCTCTAAGGGAGCCAGGCTGTTTCCAGACCATGACACCTGGATACTCTTCTGTTGCCATATTCTGTTCTACAGTCTGCTTTGCAATCCTTCTAGATAGTGATGGTACCCCAGATCCAAGGTACCTTAAGTGGTATAACCAGTTTAGTCTAAGAGTCCAGTTAACTGTTGGGTAAATTATACCTTCTGAAATTCACTTACATTTATTTTATTATCCAACAGGCCTTCTTGACATTAGCATGTTATCTTCCTTTTTGGCATTTTATGTCCAGAACAGTGTTGTTTGAGGAAAAGTTGACAGCTATTTCTTGGAAGCCAAACAACTCTGTAGGTGTTTCCTTACTGGCTTGTGAGAATGTTAGTTGTTGTTATTGTCTTTTAGTCCCATTGTTAGACTTGACTCACCAGATCTATGATAAAAAATACGGGTTTGGTCATACAAACAAGAAAATAGAACTGAAAGAATATCATCGTCATCGACGATGCCACCGCTGCTGACACTGATGACATCACCACCAGCAACACCACCATCATTATCAGTTAACATCTGTTTTCTATGCTGGCATGGATTGGACAGTTTGACAGGATCCAGTAAGCTGCAAGACTGCATTGAGCTCCAGTGTCAGCTTTGGCATAGTTTCTACAGATGGATGCCCTTCCTAATGCCAGCCACTTTACAGAGTATGCATATGCATGCATGTATATATACATATATATATTATTAACTGGCCAAAGTTACAGAGTGACTCAAGGGATGAGAATTTTGAGTATTGACACTTATCAATGCATGTAACTCTCAGCACTTGAGTCACACTTCTGCCAATTAATAATCAAAAGGGCCCTGCCTTTATATACATAATTTATTTCACATTGCATTTCATTCATTTTTTCATTTTATCTAGTTTCAGCTCACGAGCTGTGGCCATGCTGGGGCACCGCATTATCAAATATATATTTATTTTTATTTGTTTCAGTCACTGGATAGTAGCGACACTGGGGCACTGCCTTGAAGGGTTTAGCTGAACAAGCTCCAATACTTCTTGTATTTTTTTAAAAGCTTGGTACTCAGTTGTAACGGTCTTTTTTGTTGAACCACTAAGTCACAAGGACATAAACAAACCAACACCAGTAGTGAGGGGCAAACACAAACATACACAGATAGATATAAACATACATGAGAGGCTTCTTTCAGTTTCTAACAACCAAATCCATTCACAAGGCATTGGTTGGCCTGGGGCTATATTAGAAGACACTTGCTCAAAATGCCACACAGTGGGACTGAACCCAGAACCATATAGTTGGGAAACAAATTTCTTACTACACAGCTATTTGTATACCAATATCTTTTTTTTTTCTTTCTTTTTTTTTATATGACAGTACAGGTTGATTTGAGAGAAATCTGGCTGCTATTTATAATAATTCAACCAGCTATATAGCGATTCCTTCATTATATTTGCATATTACTACTAAATTTAGGTCTACCTAATTAATGATTGTGTTGTGCTTCTGCTGTAGCAAGTGCGAAATTTATCTCTCCATCTCCTTCCTACTCCATCTGCACTTGTGAACACCTCGTTCAAATAATGCAAACAGCAGCTATTTAATATTCATTCAAGACTACAATTGCACACACCTAGGCTGTTACAAATAAGTAAGAAACTAATCAGACAAACGAAAATTGCACACAGCACCTCTAGCTGAATTAAATTACAAGTTGGAGATTGGATATCCTTCACATACTCAGTCACGCACACACATGGGATACCCATATACAGAGACTGGATATTGAAACCATTTTAAACAGGTATGAATATTCAGTGTGTGCTACTAACACAGCGTTGCCTTGTTTTTGTATACCTTCAAATTTTCTGCACTATTTATAAACAGAATATACTATTAGGTAAAAGAGCCTCAAAGCGGGTTGATCAACCTACTAGAAACAGCAACTAAATCTCACGTGACTGTGCAGTAAGAAGTTTGCTTCCTGACCACATGGCTCCGGGTTTAGTGCCACTGTGTGGCACCTTGGGCAAGTGTCTTTTTCTATAACCTCGGGCTGACCAAAGCGTTGTGAGTGGATTTGGTAGATAGAAGCTGAAAGAAGCCTGTCGTGTATGTGTGTGCATGTGTGTGAGAGAGTGTGTGTGTGGGCATATGTGCATGTGTATGAGAGTGTGTGTGCATGTGTGTATGTGTGTGTGTGTGTGTGTGTGTGTGTGCGTGTGTGAAAGTGTGTGTGTGTGCATGCATGTGTGAGAGTGTGCGTGTGTGTGAAATTTGCTTCCTGAGCACATGGCTCAGGGTTCAGTCCTGCTGTGTGTGCCTATGTGACTTTGTCCCCCACCACTGCTTGATAACTGGTGTTGGTGTGTGTCCACATACCCATAACTTAGCAGTTCAGCAAAGAGACCGATAAAATAAGTACAAAACTTTCATAAAAAATAAACATGTACAAGGGTCATTTCATTCAACTAAAAAAACAAAAAAAAATTCAAGGCTATGCCCCAGCATGGCCACAGTCTAATGACTGAAACTTGTAAAAGAGATGAAAGAGATATATCCTAGAGTCTATTGAAAACACAGTGGAGATATAGGATCATATTCAATACCTCTGCTGACCAGTGTTCACCATATATCTGGACCTAAAATGTCCCCACTCTCTATCAGTGTGCAGGTCTTGTCAAGGCCTTTTTCTATTTTATAGAAGACCTGCAGTTGCTCATGCAACAAGTATCTCCTCCCTCCATGCCACCTCACCTAAAGAACATTCAAAGGAAAGGCAAGGGCTGGTACAGCTTGACACTACTGCTGTTGCAGGCAATCTTACAATGTAAAGAATGAGAAGAAATACCTATTTCTTTACTACCCACAAGGGGCTACACACAGAGGGGACAAACAAGGACTAACAAATGGATTAAGTCGATTACATTGACCCCAGTGCGTAATTGGTACTTAATTTATCGACCCCAAAAGGATGAAAGGCAAAGTTGACCTCGGTAGAATTTGAACTCCGAACGTAACGGTAGACGAAATACGGCTACGCATTTCACCTGGCGTGCTAACAATTCTACCAGCTCGCCACCTTAGATGAGAAGAAATACCACAAGACAGGCACAAGCGTGGCTGAGTGATAGAGAAGCTGGCTTCCCCAACCACGTGGTCTTGAGTTCAGTCCCACTGTGTGTTTGAACAAGTGTCCTCTACTATAGCTCAGGACCAACCCAAAGCCTTGTGAGTGGAATTGCAAGATGGAAACTGAATGAAGCCTACCATAGGCGCAGGAGTGGCTGTGAGGTAAGTAGCTTGTTTACCAACCACATGGTTCCAGGTTCAGAGTTAGTGACAAGAAAGGTATTAGGCCACAGAAAGTCTACCTTGGTCAATAAATTCCATCTGACCCATGCAAGCATGGAAAGGTGGATGTTATAACAATAATGATGATAATAATGACTTTGCCCAGTGTGCTAACAATTCCACCAATTCACAGCTCTGAAACTGGTAACTTTATTTTATTAACTTTGAATGGATGAAGAGCAAAGCTGACTGCAGCAGGATTTGAGCTTCTAATATAAAGATCTGGAACAAATATTTTATCCAACACTAATGATTCTACCAATCCATCGTCCTTTTCAATAATGTGAGAAAAACTATATCTGAAAAGATGGGATGGGCATGGCTGGAACACCTTTGATCATAGATGACCTGGAGCAAACATTAACAACCACTAATGGTGCCAAGAAGGAAGCAACTACACAGTCACTCAACCTGTTAGAAATGGTATCCAAGCCTCCTTCAAAACTAAATCTTACTGTCTCAAATAAAGCAAGATACTTTAGACAACGAAGTCCATGATTTAGAGAAACAAAAAAATGAAGATGCATTAACAGTGTGGAAGATATATATAAGTTATTCAAAAACATATTTTTGTATGACTGGTATGTGTCACTCCCACCCGCAATTGTTTTAATTTCAACACACACTCTGAGATCAAATCACTCACCAGACACAAAAACATCTCCAAAATAAAGCTGGTCACAGCTAAGAGTGCCTTGGTTATAGGTAAGCTCAATCAAATCTGATCTGGGACTGTACAACAGATGATTCTTTATTGAATTCATCATGTACTTTTTGTTTTCATGCAGCAAACAAATGATTAAACTGAAGGAAATATTATTTTTTTCTTTTAGGGATACTGTATCAACAGATTATTATTTAATGGAACTGGACTAAGAATGAGTCATTATAGTTCGTTACATAGGGACAGTGAAACACTTGTATATACAACAACATAAATGTGTAAGTATTTGTGTGAATATTTGATACTGCTTGTGCTTGTCTGTATGCATGTGCATGTGTGTGTACACGTACATGTTCGTTTAGCTCACTAGAAGTATCAAAAACTGATGAAAAATAGTAGCATACTAGTCTAATGGGAATGAAATCTAAGATATGAAAACACCATGAAGAAATTTAAAGAATCTGGGATGTCAGTGCAAAGAGTGACAAATACAGTATTTATGATATTTGGTATCAGATTGACATTGATCTAAAAGTGCCACTCTTCATAAATAGACTGGTTTAATGAAAAATATGCAAATACTTTTATGAAGTCCTAAGAGATTTTAAGGACCACAGTCTTTAGGCTCTGGTTTCGTGATATGAAGCAGATAAGGGATAAATCTGAATATCCACCCCCACATCTAAATGAGATACCAATCTATCACAGGTAGCATTCATATTCCTGATACTTCATCAAACCGATACCAGGTACTTCATTGGTTACAATAAGAATTCCAGTTGATCCAATCAACAAATCAGCCTGCTCATGAAATTAACATGCAAGTGGCTGAGTGTTCCACAGACATGCATACCCTTAATGTAGTTCTCATGGAGATTCATCGTGACACAGAATATGACAGGGCTGGCTCTTTGAAATACAGGTACTACCCATTTTTGCCAGCTGAATGAACTGTAGCGATGTAAAATAAAGTGTCTAGCTCAAGGATACAATGTGCCACAGGGAATCAAACTCACGACCTTACAATCGAGAACCCTTAACCACTAAGCCATATGCCTTCCAAGACTGATAATGTAGAATAAAGTGGTTTACCAAGAAAGTTAATCAAAAACTGAGAGGTAATATTTATCCCCAATGTGGATATTCTGTTAAAACAAACTAAAATGCAGTAAATACCAGGAGCGGAACTCTCATCAAAAACCTGGATTGAATCCAAATGCACAGTTGTAAGCAAGAAGTCCAAAATTTTGTTCACTGAGTTTCTTTCTTACAATTCTAAGAATCCAGCTAAATTAGCACAAACTTTGTTGGTTTCAGTTTAAAAATAAAAATATCCTCATAGTGTACATTATTTACATTTGAGGGATATTTGTCTTCATCTTGTTTGTTATTAACACAACGTTTCAGCTGATATACCCTCCAGCCTTCATCAGGTGTCTTGGAAAATTTTCGAACCTGGGTTCTCATTCCTAAGGTATTTTTCGATGTTATTATTATTATTATTATTATTATTCAGGTCACTGCCTGGAATCGAACTCGGAATCTTGGGGTTAGTAGCCCGCACTCTTAACCACTTAAGAGCGTGGACTACTAACCCCAAGATTCCAAGTTCGATTCCAGGCAGTGACCTGAATAATAATAATAATAATAATAATAATATCGAAAAATACTCAGGTTCAAAATTTCCCCAAGACACCTGATGAAGGCTGGAGGGTATATCAGCTGAAACATTGTGTTAACAACAAACAAGATGAAGACAAATATCCGTCAAATGTAAATAATGTACATAATTCCTCGTCTCTTGAATATAGAACTATATCGTCATAGTGTGGTCAAAAAACGGCAGCATTGGGAATGGAAAAAACTAGTTGGGAGTATAATAATTGTAGTTAATAAAAGGGTAGTAAGCTGGCAGAAACATCAGCACGCCGGATGAAATGCTTAGCGGTATTTCGTCTGTTGCTACGTTCTGAGTTCAAATTCTGCCGAGATTGACTTTGCCTTTCATTCTTTCGGAGGCAATAAATTAAGTACTAGTTGCATACTGGGGTCGATCTAATCGACTGGCTCCCTCCCCCAAAGTTTTAGGCCTTGTGCCGAGAGTAGAAAAGAATTGTAATTAATAATGATTTCAAAGTTTTTCCACAAGGGGAGCTTGGTGGGGAGGGGGATTAAGTCCATTACATTGACCCCAGTGTGTAACTGGTACTTATTTAATCAACTTCGAAAGGATGAAAAGCAAAGTCGATCTCGGTGGAACTTGAATTCAGAATGTAAAAACAGACGAAATACTGCTAAGCATTTCACCCAGAGTGCTAGCGATTCTTCCAGCTCGCCACCTTAATTGTAGCTAATAATGTAGGTGTTTCCTATTAATAAGGGAAATATGTAGTGTAGAATACATATACATACATGTATGTGTGTTTAAGTGGGTGGCTGATCTCCAATTGTGAAGGGAATGTATGGAGGAGGCAGACCCAGGGATATCCTTATTAGTCAGTCGACTGTTTGTGATACCACTTTCATTACATTTCACTCAGATTACATATAGTTTGATTAACCCAGAAACTGAACTTATGTATATTAATATGGAAATAGAAATATAAACAGACAAACCCTAGAAACAGATTGTGCTGTGCATGCATATTATCTTATTGAAATTTGACCGCTTCGTTTTGTCATTTTCTTCAATTTTGTTAATTACAGTATGTGTGTGTGTGTGTGTATGCATGCATATGTATGAGAGAGTACTAAAAAGTTCCTGACTTTGGGTAAAAGCAAACATGGAAGGATCAGTTAATTACGATTTTATTGAACACATTCCACTCTCAGATTCACACACTTATTGCAGTAGTCCTTCAGTTTTTCTAAGCCCTGTAAAAGAACTCAGATGGTTGGGCCTCCAACCAGGCCTTTTGTGATACCCTTGAAACCAGGAACTTTTCAGCACCCCGTTGTACATATGGTTTTTTTAGTATGTTTTAACCATCACAGACAAGACCATGATGAAGTATATATATATATATATATATATATCTGTAAATTAATATGTTACCATTATTCAATAGCCAAGATAAAACTCTGAGTTTCGGATGCCGAAGTGGAAATCCACAACACCATCTCTTCGGTTATCTGGCCATCTGAAGAGATGGTGTTGTGGATTTCCACTTCGGCATCTGAAACTCAGAGTTTTATCTTGGCTATTGAATAATAGAAACATATTAATTTGCAGATAAATTTCCTCTATTGACATAATATTGAGGTCTCTTTCTTTCTTTTGTTATCTTACCATTTTTACCAATATATATATATATATATATATATATATATATATATATATATATGTATGTATAACATGTTAAGAGTACTAGTTTAATGAGGTCGGCATGGATACAGTCCACTAGTCATACTCTGAAGCATAACAAACTTACAGCATCACAAGCAGAAGAATAAGAAACCAGCAGCATCACATGTAGAGAAATAAGTAAAGAACATTCCTGGTCAAGACAGTAAGGATAGAGAACATAAGTGTTAAGTGTTGATATGATATTATCTTAAAGCTGTGGGTAGTACCTAAAAAGTTAAAAGCAACAGGCAGTATCTACAATGAAGTTCACAACTGCAAATACTGTCTGCATAAAGTTTATAGTGAACATCAAGGTAGCTGTCTGCAACAGGCTGTGACAGCTGTTGGCTGTGTCTACATACTGGATTGTAACAAGATTTGTCTTTTTACATGACAGCTGTAAAGTGACAAATAGCTAATGGCTGTAAACAGTGACTATAAATAGTCAACAGCTAAAGTCTACATAAACGATAAAGGAAGTCTCTACATGGTTATTCAATCTTCTAGAAATAACAACCAAATATCATTCAAGTCACACCCTCATGTTTTAAAAACCAAAGAAAAAAGAGAAAAACACAAGTTAATGTAGTCCTACATATCCCTTAAAAATTGTGGAGCGCAATGGCCCAGTGGTTAGGACAGTGAACTTGTGGTCAGAGGATCGTGGTTTCGATTCCCAGACCGGCCGTTGTTTATTGAGTGAAAACACTTAAAAAACCTCCACAAGGCAACGGCAGGGGTGGTGGCGACCCCTGTTGTACTCTTTCACCACAACTTTCTCTCACTCTCTCTTCCTCTTTCTTGAGTAACGCTGTAATGAACTGGTGTCCCATCCAGCTGGGGGGAACACATACACCACAGAAACCGGGCCCATGATCCTGGCAAGGCTTGAAAAGAGTGACGATTGAATGAACATATATCCCTTAAAAAGACACAGCTAGAATATCTGTGATCACAACCTACTTGTTTGACCTGGAGCTAAATAATAACATATCTGATCAATCTTACAGATTTCTTTCTTCTGTTAGCCGTCCTTACCATTGTCTTTCTCTTTCCATTTTGTTTTATTTTGGTGTGTGCGTGTGTTTTTGTGCGTCCCTCCGTTCACCCCTTACCATTTCATTGTCACTTCACTCACCTCACTTGACCTGATCCACAATCAACTCTCATCCATTCTCATTGACATCTTACCCCACAAAATCCTGATCCAATTCTATCATTTATTTGTATCATGTTCTACTTGATACATAAATTCCTTCAGCTCTCACTTGCTCTTCCTCTCTCTCTTAAAATATATATGTATAAACACACACAAGATATTCGCTCAGGACATATATCATAGCATTTGGCCTATCAACAATATTTATACATTAAGTATCATACACAGATGGCTATTTTAACGTAATATTGTCTCAACTGCGTATACTGAAGCAGTTACTCACAATATCAGTGAATGTTTTATTCAATGTTTTCTATATCAGAGACATGATTTCTAACCTAAACATGTAGCTAGCTGTGGGTACAAGCCATTGAAAAGGCTCCAAAAAACTGAAATGCATCTGCTATTCACACTGGCAGCTACCGAAACAAATTTTTGTCTTTCTTTCTTTCACGCTGATATATATATATTGTTTTACACACAGAATGTCCAAAACAGATGTTATCTCAGGACAAATACTACAGTAACTGGCCTTGATACATAGATGTGTGTGTGTGTGTGTGTATATATATATATATATATATATATATATATAAGAATAAAAAGTTTTGAATGGTACAACAATGCACTATAATATAGGCATGACTAAATTACCTGTTGTAATTTAGTCATCCATAGTTTGATATGATATTTTGGATAGCCCATTGTCTATATTATAGTGCATTGTTGTACTATTCGAACCTTTTTATTCTTTACAAACAATATACAATGCTTCAAGCAAATTACAACACTCTCATATATATATATATATATATATATATATATATATAGTGTGTGAGTGTTATGAGAATTTATGGAAAGGTGTCCCATAGAAACTCAACAAGTATGTTAAAAAATGGAGAAGAGAAGATGTTAAAATTTAAAATTCTTTTAAATTTTAACATCTTCTCATAACACACCGTATAATGTAACAATTTCATGATAGAATAAGTACTAGACTTACAAAGAATAAGTTCTGGGGTCGATTTGTTCGACTAAAGGCAGTTCTCCAGCATGGCCACAGTCAAATGACTGAAACAAGTAAAAGAGTAAAGAGTAAGAGAGTATTTCTTATATTCTTTTTCTGAAGAATGACAATGTCCAAAATGTTTAGACTTCTATTCCTTCTCAACACATAAAATTTATTCCATTGCTTTATTATTTGTATTACTATTTTGCTATTAGAGCTTTCCTAATTACCACAGATAAAGCTATTATTGTAGTCTATAAACAGTAGCCTATTCATTTAATTGCAGCTGTTTACTTACCATTATCATATAATTCATAAGTAGTTTAGGAATTACATAAATTATTCAATTAAATATTGACAAATTGACAATTCTATTAGGTTACCTATATTTGTGCAATTATATATATAAATATATACCTATCTCTATAGATATAAAGCTGAAGTTGTCTGTGTATAGCAGGTTTGGTAGCCTTCAACTAACACTATCTCCTCTGAGACCCTGCAGGGCAAGTTGACCAAATTGAGAGTATGATAGAAGAAGGCTTGCTCTTCCTTCTGTAGAAGAAAAAATTCAAATCAGACCATGTTAACACCAAAAATTATTTACATCAAAAAGGTGCTTTTTTTCTATGAAAATCCCTACTTTTTACGATCTTTTTACTGCTGTGTCGCCATTTTATGGTGTATTTCAACGAGAAAAATGTTCACTTAAAGAGAATAACAAGCTACATAATGCAAAATTTTTATTTTACAAAAATTCCAATTCTAAAGGGTCGAAACAAATCCAAGCAACGCTGGGCAATGCTGCTAGTATATATATATATATATATAAAGTTAATCCAAACAAGAAAAAAAAAAAAAAAAAAAAAACACAACAACGCAAGGACGTGGAACAATTAAAGAATTATTGGACGCTCAGGAAAGAAGGGAAGAAGGAGGGATATATATATCATCATCATCATCATCATCATCATTTAGCGTCCGCTTTCCATGCTAGCATGGGTTGGACGGTTCAACTGGAGTCTGTGAAGCCAGAAGGCTGCATCAGGCCCAGTCTGATCTGGCAGTGTTTCTACAGCTGGATGCCCTTTCTAACGCCAACCACTCCGTGAGTGTAGTGGGTGCTTTTTACGTGCCACCCAAACATATATACACAGTAGAACCTCACAGTACGACTGCCCCATTGTATGAGTCATTTACAGTACAGGCCAAGATTCATGCAAATTTTTGTCTTGAAGTATGAGCGGAAATCCACAGTACAAGCACACAAATTGTCCCATCTTTAAGGTAATTCAGTTAATAAAACCAGTTTACATATTTCTTTTGCATCCTCTTTTTTGATAATTGTCATTTTACTTGCAGCTACACTTTTTCTGTTTTAAAACCCACAAAAAATTATTTTCGAGTGGTTTTGTGGGGCTGGAACAGATTAATTATATTTTAGTTAATTTCAATTGTAACATGAGCCCAGTCTTGGAACAAATTAAATTTGTACAGTGAGGTATCACTGTTTTAATATATATATATATATATATATATATGTTGTGTGACCCCCAATGGTTTGAGTGTTGAGCTTCTAATCCTAAGCTCATGGGTTTGATTCTTCGACTAGAGTGGGCAATAAGTTGTATCCTTAAGTAATGGGATTCAGTTCATGCTGCTCCAGTTTGCTCAACTGAAATGATTATCAGCCGAATGCTGACACGTGGTGGATATTCTGCTAGGTCAAGAGAGGGAATGCCAAGGGAGGTGGGGTGGAATGTTTATGTCTGTGTGCAACTACGTAGGCACCTAAAACAATTAGCTAAAGCCAAGCACACACTCCCAAGTCGTGCTCACTTGTGAGTGACAGTTGTCATCTTTAAATATATATCATTGCTATTATTATCTGTGTATTAACAACCTTTTCCATGCTTGCATGGGTCAGATGGAATTTATTGAGGTAGGTTTTTCTACAGATGAATTCCCTTTGAGACACCAACACTCACCGGTTTCCGAGCAATATGTCTCCCTCTGGCTGGACATATTTTCATAGAATACTGGAAATGTATGACACTGCCTGTATGAAATGTCATCCATTTGCAATTATCATTGTGTCAACACAAGAAAACACAAACGTATCCACATAATGAGTTTTTAAGTCTCTATCTACCAAATCCACTTGTAAGGTCCAGGTTAGGTGGAGGCTGTAGTAGTAGAAGATACCAATCCAAGATGCCATGCAGTCAAACTGAACGGAAAACCATGAACTTGGAAAGCAATATACGTGTGTGTGTGTGTGTGTGAAGACACATGGCTTAGTGGTCAAGGTGTTGCACTCACGATTGCAAGATCGTGGGTTCGATTCCCAGACTGGACAATGCATTGTGTTCTTGAGCAAAGCACTTCATTTCACGTTGCTCTGCGATCATTTCAACATCTGACATGTGGCATCTGTTGCACCTGTACGGGTAATGTCGATCTGATGAAGGGAGTGGGCTTATGTCTACACAAACTTTTGATCACTATAAACAAATCATCAGCGTGGTTGTTCAGTAAGAAACTGTTGAACCCTCATACGCCATCTAACAACAGGAGAGACCATCATATATATATATATATATATTCAGAGAAATCCACTAACTAAAATCATAGCTAATACTTTCAAATGGTTAAGATATTGTTTTGCCTCCTGCTTAATGTTATCAACTGTCTATTGTTATCCAAAAGGCCCCAACCCAAAGTAATCACAATGAATAAATGTTCACAAGGAATAAAATGAAAAAATCATAGAACATGCTGTTTATTCTACATTTCCGTTTTCCATATGTAAATTGCTACATTTGGTGGCGGGTTGGTAGCATGCATACAGCAGCAGACACAATACCCCGTGGGTTTTAGTTACATTCTATTATAATAATAATAATAATAATAATAATAATAATAATAAAAACATTGTGTACAGTGCTCAGGTGCACTACAACTCATCTAAAGTGTATGTATAGTGCATAGAGTAATGTGCAAGCGTCAGGAAAAGAACAGTGCATGAGTCATGACATACACATATGTGTATGAGTATGGAAGGGGAACAATCAGGTGTAGTTTCGGCGGATTTCGGAAAGCATGAGGGCCTTAAAGGATGCAGTGTCTTGGCAGTCAACAACTGACGCAGGCAGTTTGTTCCATGCTTCAGCAACTCTGAGCGTGAAAAAATGTTTCCGAAAGTCATGGGAGCTGTTTAAATCCTGCCTCAATTGACTTTACCTTTCAACCTTTTGGGACCAATACATAGACATCCAGTGAAGCACTAGGGTCAACTTAATCAACTATTCTCTCAACAAGTGGTGTGGTGTGGTCATGTGACCATATTAGAAATTCATTATATTTTTTAAAATTAAACTGTAATTACATGTGAAATGAAGCTTCATTTCTCTAACTTACAGTCTAATTAATATAATGAGAAGCTAGTCCTATTAATTAGTCTCCAATATTACATAAATCTCAAATTATTACATTAGTCTGCTTCTTTTGCTGATGCTGTTATTTAACCCTAGGTCAGCCCAGACTGAACAAACAAATGATCAAAAAGACAAGGCCGCCAGAAACAGTGCATCTAGGACTCCATTAACCTTTGTCTTCTTTCCTTACCTTTCATCTTTTTATTTTTATTTTTGTAAGATGGTAGGATGTGATATAGGAGGGATTTGGAGCTATTTGTAAGAAGTTGAGTGACTATTCTACTTTTCATTTATTTTCTGAGAAGAAGCTCAACCTTGACTTTTATCTTCCTGGGATTGATAAATTAAGAACCATTTGTTGTTTAAAAAAAACACACACACACACACACAAACACACACACACACTCACTCAAGTCAGCCTTGCTGGAGCTGACCTAGGAGCAAAATCATTCCAGCCACTTTCCAGAAATAGCTTATCCCCAGACTATGTTATCTGATGCAAGGTGTTGTTTGAGAGACATTTTACTTTTAGCAAGTAGTCAAGCAATCATGTGGACAATCCAGTAGTAGTTCAAACAAATAATAGTCAACTACGGGAATATTTCAGTCAAATACAGGAGTATTCACCTCAAAACACATGGCCTTGAATCTATTCATAGCTAAAATTAAAATACATATTTTATAACCAACATACGAAAAAATAGTTTAGTAGAACAGGCAAATAAGCAGAAAGTGAAGAAAACTTTGATTTTTTTAAACAAAGCAATACATACAGGAGTGGCTGTGTGGTAAGTAGCTTGCTTACCAAGCACATAGTTATGGGTTCAGTCCCATGGTGTGGCACCTTGGGCAAGTGTCTTCTACTATAGCCTCTGGCCGACCAAAGCCTTGTGAGTGGATTTGGTAGACGGAAACTGAAAGAAGCCTGTCATATATATATATATATATATATATATATATATATATATATATATATATATATATATATAAATATATATATGTATGTGTGTGTATATGTTGTTTGCGTGTCTGTGTTTGTCACCCCAACATCGCTTGACAACCGATGCTGGTGTGTTTACGTCCCCGTTACTTAGCAGTTCAGCAAAAGAGACCGATAGAATAAGTACTAGGCTTACAAAGAATAAGTTCTGGAGTCGATTTGCTTGACTAAACACGGTGCTCTAGCATGGCCGCAGTCAAATGACTGAAACAAGTAAAAGAGTAAAAAGAGTAATGCATGCACACATACATACAAAGACTGACTGACATACACACAAACATACACACACACACACACATATAGATATAGATCCTGCTTGTGTGTCACAGAAACTTGTGATACACAAGCAAAATGTAATATGAACCAATGTGGAAGTGTCTATGTGAATGCTGGACCTGAAAGAAATAGCAGCCAAATATTCCTCATATTATATCTTGTCTTAAATAAAGTACATACTAGAAAATGTAATCTTTATAATCTTGAAAAAAGGCAGGGGAGTCACTGCTAGGTATTGGGTACTGTAATCTGAGATGAATTATGTCTTGAAAGATGGAATGGTCATGGCTAGTTTGCCCTTCATCATGTTGCTAGTAAACTTTATATCTTCTTTACCTGGAGCTAAACAAGATTTAATCATAGCTTGGTTTACAACCATATCATGTTGAACATACAAGTTCTCATCAGATCACGATATCTTAGTGATGTTGGTACTAATATGCATCACAACTTGAGAAATCTAAGTGTTTTATCTTTTCGTGACATCTAAGAAGTTCTATGCAGTTGTTAGCTTGTCAGAAACTGTTGCCAACTTAATTTTTAAATAATAACCTACCACTTAAGAAACCAAGAGACAAATCTAGTTCTAAAAACACAAAGACTGGATGCCACAACTGCTACGGTTTCAATCATAAATCTCTTCAATCAGAGCTGACGTAGTAAAACAGAATTTTAACAAGCATTGTGGGAACCTCAATGAAGTTGCTCAAGAGAATACAATAAAGCTGCCAGATCTTCAAGTTACAACCTTCTGTCTTAACCCTTTAGCATCTAAACCAGTCATATCCAGCCAAAATATTCTACCAGCTTTATGTTCAAACTGTACAGATCCAGCCTCTCATACCTACCCTATAATGTTATTCTAAAAATGAACAATCACCATCATTGCAGTCTCAAAGTTACAAGGTAATGCATGATTAATTCCAAACAATATAAATAAATAAGCATTACATTTGATAGAGTGATTTAAAAGCTAAAGGGTTAAAAACGAAATGGAAGATACAGGAAGACAAAAAATAAACATTGTGGTCAAAGATAGGATTAATCTATTATATAAAATCCATTCTGTCTGTCTGTGTGTCTTCTAGGATATCGGGCATCCTCCATCCGATTGTGCTCACCGACAGTATCAGGGCATGTATAAGTCTTGAAAAAATTACAAAAGTCAATTCCAGGTGAGAATGCGATCAATAAAGCTGTGGGAACGTGCGTTTGTACACACAAGTACATCAGCACCGTCCATTGGACGAGGGGGGGGGCCTTTTGCTCATTTAGAGCTAAACAACAACTTCAACATGTACATTTTCATAACTTATCAAAATGCAATATTAAATTGTTTTTATTTTTGTTATCTCAAAAGGAATGTTAAACCGAGTTAACATTGGTAGGGCTCAAATTCTAAACTGTGAATTGTCAAAACAATAAAACCTTTCAGTTTAAACTGATTAAGATTATGCTTTACTGAGGCAGTGTAATAACATGTCTTGAGTTATTTCCCATATTTGCCAAAATAAATAAAATAATATTGTTATTGACTAATATTGTCTTCTCAATGTCTCATTATTTTTCATTAGCTTCTCAATGTTCCCTTCTTCATTAAATGCTAACGTTAACATACGCTTGACTATTGTTTGCTATGTGAATGTCGTCTCTCAGTAATTTCTCAATAAGTTTATTTGTTGGTAAGTTTACAGGAGGTTGAATGATATATATTCCTATGTGTATGTATGTATATATACATAAATAAAAATAAATAAAAACTCTGTGTGTGTGTATATATAAATAGATAGATAGATAGAAAGATAGATAGATAGATAGATAGATAGATAGATAGATAGATAGATAGATAGATAGATAGATAGATAGATAGATAGACAGACAGACAGACAGATAGATAGATAGATGTTTCTTTATTAGCCACACAGGGCTGAACACAGAGGGGACAAATTACAAAGTAGAGCTTTTCTTTTTGGAGAGATAGATAGATAGAGAGAGAGAGACAGACAGACAGACAAAGACAGCAAGAAACAGACAGGACAAGGTACCCTGGATTCATTCTGCCTAGCTACTTGCTACATACTGATGCAAAATAGGACTTCCTTTCAAGTGTGTGTGTGTGCGCGTGCGTGTGTGTATGTATGTATGCATGTGAAAATATGTTTGTGTGCATAAATGTGCTTATGCATGTAATATTGTTAGAGGCAGGTAGATTAATTAGCATTTAACAAATGTCCAGTAGGTGTTTATCTACTTCTCTCTCTCTCTCCTCTCCCCTCTCTCTCCAACACATTTTCTCTCTCCCCCCTCTCTTTCTCTCTGCTTTTTCCTTTATCTTTCTACCTCCTTCCCTGTTCAGGTGCCATCAAAAGGTGTGCTAAAAATTCTCAAATATATGCCATATGTTCCTGTGGTTTACATTAAGCACAATTGCGAAACTGCATTCTATTAAAGAAAAGCCTATCCATAATACTAAGATAACAACCAAGCAGCATTCTCTAGACTAGCTAGGAACTGCTGTGTGATAATCACATGATAAATTCATATGGGAGCACATGAATTGCCATCTGCCCTTTCTTAATGCTCTTCTTGAAAGGTGTATTTCGTATGAAAGTACATACTGCTGTATAACTTCTAAACTTCATGTGGTAACTGGAAGCCAACGTGGAAGCTTCTACATGTTCACGAAGGCTAATGAGAGAGCCTTCTATATATATATATATATATATATATATATATATATATATATATATATATATATGTATGTATGTATGTCTATATGTCTGTATGTATATGTGTGTGTATATATATAAATATATATATATATAGGGGCGAGCTGGCAGAATCGTTAGCACGCCGGGTGAAATGCTTTGCGGTATTTCGTCCGCCACTGCGTTCTGAGTTCAAATTCTGCCGAGGTCGACTTTGCCTTTCATCCTTTTGGGGTCGATAAATTAAGTACCAGTTACACACTGGGGTCAATGTAATTGACTTAATCTGTTTTTCTGTCGTTGTTTGTCCCCTCTGTGTTTAGCTCCTTGTGGGTAGTAAAGAAATATATATATATATATATATATATATATATATATATAATTGCATGCATGTATGCATAGATATTAGTGTTTAAATATTGTGTTAAAGATCATTTTGGATAGAAAAAAGCAGAAATTGCTTGTTTTACAATCAAATAGTTTTCAGTTTAGTCCCACTGTGCAACACCTTCAGTAGTTGTCTTCTGCCTTAGCTCTTGGAAGTGAATATGATAGACAGAAACTCCACAGAAGTGTGTGTGTGTGTGTGTGTCCACACTTCCCTTGACAAGTGGTGCTAGTTGGTTTATGTTCTCTCTTTCATACTCATTTTCACCTTGGAAGAAATTAGTTGAAATTGAATCTAGAAAGGAACTGGCTCTGCCAGATTTAAAATGCGTAAGACATGCCCACATATCTCTATGACTACGTCAGGTGTTGAAGTTGCTAGGCAGGAAGAATTACAATACTACATTTTACAGCTTACACTGAAAACAATTGTTCAATAGCAGTGAGGCATAGACAATAACAGAAACACCAGATGAAGATATGAATAGAGTTTCATTTATCCACCATAAGGTCTAGTCCTTGTTCCAGGGTGGTAGCTTGAGTACCTCAGTGAGCCCTAGACTTATGCCAGTGGAGAACAAGCTCCTTGTAGACCTTCCAATGCTGGACAGGTCAAAGGATAGAGGTCAGACTTAATATGGATTTACCTATTCTCGGAGATAAAATATAGAAAAGAAGTATATATATAAATACACATTAAGTACAGGATATCACCGAGTGAAAAATATGTAAACAAATGAGAGATAAATACAGGACTAAATACCAAAACAAATACAACAAGTACAGGACATCACCAACGAGTGAAAACTACATAAACACATGAGAGAGATAAGTACAGGACAAATTCCCAAGAAGATAACTTGCTCATCAGTTGTCACCTGTTTTACTACTCCCTATTTCGTGCTTTTAACGACAAGATAGGAAAACTTCATAAGACAGCAGCATCTAGAAATTTTAGAAATATAAAATTGTGGAGATTTTGGGCTTCAAGTGAACAAACAACAACAGAATGGATATACAAAGTAAACAATTGACGAAGGCAAACATTAAGGGCCGTAATGCCAATACGAATTGTAATGGGTAAGACAAAAACCAAAGTTATAGACGCATCAACAATAAATAAAAGCCATCAAAACCTGAGAGAGGAAGACCTTCCCTCACGAAAACATTCGCCTACAAAGGTGATGGAAGAGAGGATGCGCTAAAAATACCTGGAGGCTGGGTACTGAAGCAGAGCTGAGAAAGCAGGGATTCAATAAGAGAGAAGCAGAAAAGACAGTTCACAGTCAAGAAGAGAGGAGGAAAGTCATTGATGACCAAGGGAATGAAGAAGGGCTAAAGAAAGAGTCTCTTTTATAATTTGCACTGAAAGTTCATCTTCCACAAACAATGGGTAATGAATACTTAATTGCAATGGCGCACACTATCTTACCTGACTAATAGAGTTTTGCATTGAAAAAGATTAGTTTTGATTGAACTTGCTTTCAGAAGTTCAGTGACACAGCCTATGAAACTCAGGAAAAAGAAAAAAAAAATTGCAAAAATCAAGCTATTGAATCTTGTGTTGAAAGTCTTAGCAAAAGGCATACATTTATGAGGTAATGATAGTTTGGCTATATGTAACATCAGCTAACTTCAGTGAAACTGATGACCTCAGTACAAATAGGGGCCAATTTGTACAAGTGAATTGACTAATATAGAGTGCACATCATCTCTGAGAGTAGGCTACCTCTTATGAAGTTGAAGAGAAGGTTGAAAGAATACATCAAACTTCTCAAACAGAGTCGGCAAAAACTTATCAGCAGCAAATAATGATCTAATTACATTTTTAACAAAAGAGTGTAATATCAAACTTCATGATAATTATAACTTATAAACTAAAAATAGACTTCCTATTTTCATACACACACAAATACATACATATTCATAGAGAGGGGAAGGTGGGAAGAAAGAGGACATTTAGATATATTTTTCATGCATTTAATATATATCTTTCAGAAGTCAGACAAGTTTGAATATTTACAAATTCAGGTTCTCAAGGTAAGTTTTCACACTGCACAAAAGTCAATTTCTGTTTGAAACTGGATTTAATTGTAACGAACCAATAACTATTTGAAGTTGATTTTGAACACATAAGTTATAAATAACACCTCCTAGTGAAAGTTGAAATCCTCAAAAAAGAAAAAAAAAAAAATCAATGCTAATGGGTTGGGACTACCAACGTTTCTATCTCTTTTCTGAGTGATTCACATAGAAATATCATCAATAGGAGCAGGCATGGCTGTGTAGTTAAAAAGCTCACTTTGTAGTCATAAGGTTTTGGATTCAGTTCCACTACACAGCAGTATCAGCAGCTCTCAAAGTTAACCAATGTCTTGTGAGTGAATTTGGTAGATAGAAACTGTGTGGAAGCATGCCATGTGTGTGTGTGTGTGTGTGTGTGTGTGTGTGTGTGTTTGCTTGTCCTGCACCCTCACCACTTGACAACTGGTGTTGGTTAGTTTACATCTCTGTAACTTAGCAGTTAGGTAAAAGATACTGATAGAAAAGGTACCAGGCTTAAAAAAGTAAGTACTGGGGTCAATTTGTTTGATTAAATCCTGTAAGGCATTGCTCAAGCATGGCCACAGTTCAATGATCGAAACAATTAAAAGATAAAAGAAACGATAAAAGAATTGTTGAAAGTTAAAAGAAGGAAGAATGAACAATAAAGAAAGAACACGATTAAAAGTTGGCACCAGAGAAGAACAATTAAAGAGTGAAAAAAAATGTGAATTTGACTTGCATAAAGTGGTAAGAGGAAAAGAATACTGCCAGATGCAGAGGATGAGGTAACTCACAAAAGATGTCCAATTCTACCTGTGAATATTTACATTATGTTTTTCATTTTTGAATACCAGAAACTTTCATCAAAAGGAAACACAGATGCAACACAGATAAAGCACATTCCTTTTTGAATTACTCATTTTGATGACGGGGGTGAAAACAAAAATTTATCATTTTGTTTAATATTATTTTTATTCATTTGAAAAATATGCTTCCTCTCAAAGACCTAAAATTGTATGAAGAACGTTTTAAAAGTTAAGTACATCTTTTCTGTATGGTTTACTTGGTGGCTTCTGTTTCTCTGAGATCAGTCTATACTACGAAGCAGTAAGAACTGCTCAAAAATCCCAGAGAAGTTGAATCAAAGGCAAGAATGGTTTCTACTTAAAACCCCCTTAATCTAGAAAATACAGTAGTTTAAATCAGCCCTTAAACACAACTGTTAGTGATTGGGGACCATGAATTCCAAACCCCAATCTCTTAAGACAACATTAACAATATAGGTGAAATGGTTGTCAGTAGAAAGCCCATCATCAAAATTCAAAGGAAGCTGTATGCATATAGCAAGCACAACAATCTCTATCATCTATCAGCTATTTTTCCTGGTTATCAGCTAATCTTGTGCTTTCTACCATCTCCCTCAGCCCATTTTTTGTTGTTTTGTATTCTTCCTACGCATCTTCTGCCAGGAATTTGTCCCTACACTTTTTAGACTCTAAAATGTATCAGAAATTGTCATGTGTCTAATGATAACATATTAGAAATGGGATACCTTGTGTATGACTGCATGAGGAAACATCAAATTTGTTTTCCACTAAAATGCAGTGGTTTTGTCCTATGCAAGTATATGCCCTGTACACTAGCAAATATGGTATTCATTAGAGACAGTGTCACAGTATTTAGTTACATGAGCAAGCCACTTCATTTTCAGCTTTTAACACTTGCCAGAAGAGTTTCTTGGTTCTAGACTTTGGTTCACGTTTATAGCTCTGTCAATCTCAATTCCATCACCACATCACCCTTGGCCTGGTAAGTAATTTGCACCAGCCACAGATTTGGTCTATACCCTCGGGGGGGGGGGGGTAGATTGTCCTGTAGGAAATCCAAGTTGTCCTCTATGAAATACATCTATCTCCTCCTTTTTATCAAATGTTTCAACTGAGACATATCTAAATTTTTGACTGTTTGTTGTATCTTTAAGCTTTCATTGACTTACATGTCTGGTTCCTTCTAGATCTAAGTCTGAAGTCACTAACCAGCAACCTATGTTTGTACTTCTTCACCAGGGGAAGAATTTACATTCACTAGCATTTGTGTGTGTGTGTGTGTGTGTGTGTGTGTGTGTGTGTTTGTGTGTGTGGATGAATGGGTGGACAAACAGACAGATACATAATGTGGCTGTATATGTACATGTACACACACAATGGCTTCCATACAGTTCCCTCTTGACAATCTCATCCAAAAAGCATAAGCTGGCCCAAAGATATAGTAGAAGACACTTGCCTGAGGTACCATGCACTAGAATAGAACCCAAAATCTAGTGGTTATAAATTGAACTCTGAATCCAGACAGATATACCTCTAACACTGTATTTCTTTCTCAATATCCAGAAATGGTGATTAATAAAGTTAGCTGATTCTTTCATTCTTTTACTTGTTTTAGTCTTTGGACTGCAGCCAAAGGTCAAGCAAAGGATAATGTAATCCCAGACATAACGAATTGGAAAAAATTAACGAGAAGGCTATAGTTGGTATACCTTTTGTCAAAAGATCTGCTTGATCATATTTGATAGGGCTATAGCTAAATAATAAAAAAGATGACATGATCAGAAAATATGCTAATTCATTTCCTAGTAATCAAATATTAAACTAGAAAACAACTAAAAACAAACTACAAAAAAAAATCAAGTCAAATGTCAGTTATGTGGCCTATTAGACCAAGTGGTATCATTAAAGTCTGTAACTATTTGAGCCCAATCCTATAAACTATGAAAACAACAATTCTGCAATGCTTCTATTGCTTACAATAAACAAACTAAACTTCCTCCTTGATACACAATTACAGTTACGGCTACAAGCATGACGCATGCATTTAATAGCCGTTGTCACAACACAATATCTATACAGAGAATGTACCATCAAAACACTTTCAACTAGATCAATTGCATCATCTCAAAACTCCAGCAAATGCTGAAATTCCTCTATGTAATCAAATTCTGAAAAGTGTTGAGGTATACATTTCAAATAACTAAATAATTTATTTTCTATTGGTGGATAATCTACCCATGATATCCATATTACACACACACACACATCTATTATATAAAATCCATTCTGTCTGTCTGTGTGTGTGTCTGTCTTCTAGGATCTCGGGCATCCTCCATCCGATTGCACTCAAATTGATATGTAGATACCGACGGTATCAAGGCATGTATAAGTCTTGAAAAAATTACAAAAATCAATTCCAGGTGAGAATGCAATCGATAATGCCGTGGGAACGTGCATTTGTACACGCAAGTACATCAGTCGAAATCCGTCTTTTGCTGGTGTCTCAAATTTAGGTTAAATCAGTGTTTCTCAAAGGAGAGGCCTATGGGACGGTTGGACAAGTTGTTTTGAGAAAATTTGGTTAAATGTTTGACAACTCAGCACCGTCTATTGGACCAGGGTGTGTTTTGCTCGTATATATATATATAAGGGACAAGAAGAATGGCTTACAAATATAAAATACCAATTCTTGTTTCTGTTATGCAAGTATTTTAGGATCCTTAGATGTGATGGTTCTGCACACTAATTGATTCATATTAAACCAAATGTACAGATCCAAAGGTGTTTGCCAGCATAATTTTTACAAGGTGCTCTGCAATTTCCCTTAAGTGGGAGTACCTTGCAAAAGTTATGCTGGTGTACAGCTTTGGAGCTATATGGTACTATAATCACTTTAATGTGAATTGATGTGTGCAAAACCATTACATCTAAGGATTCTAAAATGCTTGTGTAACAGAAACGTGTTGGCATTTTATATGTTGTAAACTATCAATTAAAGATGTGTAATTATTCATTCTTCTTTATGACTTTTTAATATACTCTGTAATTTTATGTGAAATTCTTCAAAGCAAACTTCAAATTGACTAATTAACATAGTGCTTATAAAGTGTTTGCCCTGATTTTGAAATCCTTATTCCAATATATTGTGCGTGTGTGTGTATATATATCAACCAGACCATCAGATGTAGTTAAAACTGCTGATCACAATGCACTTCTCTGAATTGCAGCTTTCTAATGATGCTACCTCACTGGTTGGGTGGGAAGACCAACACTCCCATTGAATGGAATGCCAGACATTGCAGGGACAGGAGCAATGTGAAATGAATTGTTTTGCACCACTAGTCTGGAAATTGAAACCACTATCTTGTGATTGTCAGTACAAACTCTATCTACTGGGACACACACCTTCACACACACGCACATATATATATATATCCATATTTCTCTCCCCATCCTCTCTCTCTCTCTCATATATATATATATATATATATATATATATACATATATATATATATCCATATGTATATATCCATATCTACCTGCATATATACATAGATATCCATATAGACAGATAGATACATGCATATAAATATGTATATATATGATATTTATACAGCTTCCATTAATGAATTTTTACCCAACACACCAGCATTTGCAACACTGGTGACTGATTAATCAGTTTTTTTTTTTTAATGTATCAAGCAGAGGAGAGAAATTTGTCTAAGCATGCAGTTGATAGTGGATACTCAAATAAGCAGAGATCATGTGATTTAGCAATTCCATCACCAGTGCTGGAGACTTTTCATCTGTTATTGATACTTCTGTGCTTTTTAACATAAGTACTAGTAGCAGACAAAATATGTGAATATATACATATCTATCTCTCATATTCACCTTGTACTTTGATTTCTTTCACTTCCTCTCTTTCCAGGTGGGCAAGCTATACATTCACCTCTTCAGCAAGATACCTACTCCTGACCTTCTATCCTAGTTTCTTATTCCTCCATTATATACCCCAACTTTTGTTTTGCCTTATAGGTACTTGGTAACCTCAATGGTATTAGTGGCATGTAATAAGCATCCATTACACTTTGTGAAGTGGTTGGTGTTAGGAAAGGCATCCAGCCGTAGAAATCATGCCAAAGCAGACACAGAACCTGGTGCAGCTCTCTGGCTTGTCTGTTCTTGTCAAACGGTCCAACATACACCAGTATGGAAAAGGGGACACTAAATGATGATGATGGTGATACATAAGTGTATATATATGTGTGAGTGTGTGTATATATATATATTATGTATAGTGAGTTGGAGGACCATCCTCTTTGCACCAGGTCACAGTTTGGGTATGGTTTCTACAGCCAGGAGTTAGGAAGGGCATCAAGTCATAGGAACCATGCCAAAAAAAAGAGTTATTTGAGCAAAGATATAGTTCTCTGCCTCACTGAATCCCACTAAACCATCCTACCCATGCATGGAAAACATATGCAAAATGATGATAGTATTTGGTGTGTGGTGTGTGTGTGCATTATAATGTATGTATGTGTGTGTGTGTGCATTATAATGTATGTATGTGTGTGTATATATAATATATACGAATAAATTACATGTGTGTGATAGGGGGGGGGTACTTATGTATGTATAACAAGAAGATATATAAACCAAATATTTGCAAAAATTAATATTTCAGATAATAATTCAGAATTCTCTAACATTTACATCTTCAATGGATCAGATCAGTAGCTTCAATTAGCATATTCAAAGAAGGGTAGGGGGAAAGAAAAACCAAAATTTTAAGATATTAAGTATTTCTGCTATTCTAGTTTCAATGTTCAATAATTTCAATAGAACTTTATTTGATTTTTCTCTTCTCATTTCTATGGAACATATTGCTTATTACAGAAGTTGAATAGTTAATGTGTTTTATTGAGTAGTTTTTTTCAATAATTTCAAACAAAAACAGATTTCATTACCATATCACGTTGAAAGCGCGGCCATATCACGTTGAAAGAAAGCACCGGTTCTTGTCCAATCACCGAAGTTAAGCAACATCGAGCCTAGCTAGTACTTAGATGGGTGACCACTTGAGAAACATAGGTGCTGTAAGTATCACACACTACAGGCGTAGGAGTGGCTGTGTGGTAAGTAGCTTGCTTACCAACCACAGTGAAGTCTCATAGCTACAAGATAATCCATCATTAATTCAAAACATTGTGAATGAAAAAAGCATTACTCTTAACAAAATAATGTGACTGCTAAAGGGTTAAACATCCAATGGGCCTTACTCCTGACCCCTTTGTTTCTCTAAGTCCACAGTTCTTTCTATATTCAATGTTCATACCTCACTACTTTGTAGCATCATACTCCTTATACACAATTCATCCTGCTTACCTTTCACTTAATGAGAAGAACCCTTTGTTGCCAACAATCTACCTACCCGAACCTCTACCACCTGCTCATTATTCTACTTGTCAGATTTTTAATAGTTTGCCCCAGCATTATTTAGATCACTATAAAACAGAAACAATCAAATACATCTAGTGAGGTACCTGAGCAAAACATGGGCCTTGTTTCATATGTATTTGATCACTAACTACCACTTTCATTATATTATATTAATGCCTTGGGAAGGCAGCGAGCTGGCAGAAACATTAGAATGCCAGGCGAAATGCTTAGCAGTATTTCGTGTGGTTTTACATTCTGAGTTCAAATTCTGCTGAAATTGCCTTTCATTCTTTTGGGGTTGATAAATTAAGTACCAGTTGCGTACTGAGGTCGATCTAATCAAGTGGCCTTTTCCCAAAATCTTTTGGCCTTGTGCCTAGAGTAGAAAAGAATATTTAATGCCTTAGTTCTCTGATATTCTACCAGATAGCCCAATGCAAATTTTGCATGCATTCAGTGTTCAGTATAAGTAAAGCTATTTCTTAGGGCCACTGGAATGTTGTGCTCTTTGTTACCAATACTTTGGGCTTTGCAACATTAGTCTTTAGACTTTAAGCAATAACTAGGTAACTATAAGCCAACAAAGAAGCCTCTAAGTGGTCAGTCAACTTGTTAGAAATAGCAATCAAATCTCCCTCAAATCACACTATCTTAGAAAAGGACAGGACATTATCAGATACCTAAAAATATGGGAAGCTCATGACTAGAAATTGTTAAATCATACGTATGCTCAAAGTAGATCTAGGTATTACAGCAAAACCAGGCAGCCTAAAACTGATGTTTTACAAGCTTACAGAATTCTGTTCAAATCCTTTACTGATGAGAAGGAAAAGGAAACAGGATGCATCTTCATTGCATTTTCCCTTACAGATTTTTTTTCTATTCAGAGTCCTAATCACAAATGAATGGGTATTTTTGAAGAGGAAGTCAAACACAAATCCTTGTGGGAGATAACACCGGAGTGATATTAACAAAATACTCTATTCTAAAAATAAATAACACTTGTTCAGAATTATGTTGATGGAATGTGAGTGAGAACTGTAAAATTGAGATTGTGATTTTTAATATTAGATTTTCACCTTCTGCATCAATAGAAATAAAAAACATGTAAAACACAATAACAAAGTGTTGGGGTGTTCAGGACTAGTATACAGACCATATATTACAGTCAGCAGTTCAAACCACACAACAACCACTGAGTTAGACTTCTGGCTACATACGATAACAAACAAATATTACTCCTGCTTCATATCAGTTGTTGTTTAGGGTCAAGGTCAGCCTTATGATCAAAGAATATTAGGCCTTTTTTTTAGGAGTACCATCATTATCATCATCATGATCTTCAATGTATATGTTTGTGTGCTTGCATGGGTCATATAGAATTTGTTGCAGCAGATTTTCTAAGGTCAGATGCCCTAACTACTGCCAACTTCACCTCTTCCTTAGCAAGGTAATATTTCCCCATGTCTGGACAAACTTTTACAGAGTAATAAAATCAGAAACCACTTACATGATGACATGTTTTTGCCATAAAAATGAAGGACCCTGCTAATAACTGTTTCATGATATCAAGACAAGGAGACAAACATGCACGTATACATACATGAGAAGCTACTTCAGTTTCTATCTACCAAATCTACTCACAAGGTCAGACTGAGGCTATTATAGAAGACATTTGCGCAGGTGTTATACAGTGGGACTGAACCTAAACCGTGGTTGCGAAGCAAACCTCTTAACCACACGCTCATATAGGACTATATAATCTAATATGCCCTTCCACATTTTTAAGAAGGTAGTTATTTCTAGCAGGTTGAGCAACCATAGAGGGGCTGTTTCATTGACTCAGGCTTATTGCTATTCTTGTTAGTACAGTTTATCTCCAGGCCAACTCTGAGCAGAACTGAAGGTGGTGCTCTAGCATGGCCGTTACTGTGTTTATCATAATAAGCTAAAGACCTTAAAATGAATGATATCCAGCCTTTACCGTCTTGTTTATTTTAAGGCTATCAAGAAATAATTATCTACCACATCTGTTTTTTTGTTTTTTGTTTTTAATGAAGAGAGTTATTTGAGAGAGATTTGGCTACTATTTCTAGCGGGCCAAGCAATTACATAGACATTCCTCAAGTGCTATCAGGAGGAATTTAAACACAAAATATTGCTACAACAGTATGATAAAGTTACATTTTATCTGCCCATGCTAGCATGGAGAGATAAATACAAATAAGTACACAAAAAATACATTAAGTTCAGATGTGTAGTTAGATAAACAATAGAAATAGTGCAATTAAGTGCAGACTAACATAATTAGTGTAGTAAGCAGAAAATATTTTCAACCAATTACCATTACATACATAATGAGGATAAAGTTAGTTATTAGTGTTAATGACAATTTTTGGCAAGGAGGCAAGGGGAGTGAACTTTGTAATGCTAAGCTAATTTGATCAATATTCTTCACACAATGGGATTAATTTTAATTAGTTATTAACACATAACTACAATTTTTTTGTTTGTTTTGTTTTTTAAATGTAGAAACGATCCTTTAGAAGTTTTCCAGTGTTATTTATTGAATTCATAACTCCTAAAAGTGTCATGGGTGCTGCCCTTCTCAAATCCTAAAAATATATATAAAATTATAATGGAAGTGGGATTGAAGCTTCACTGGTCGGCAGCCACTTAAACAATTAACCAGTGACTTCCAATAATGACTTCACCCACTACTGGAGATCATTTGAAAAGAGACAATGACCTGGAGAAGGTCCAAAAGGTAAGCAAAGGAAATACGGTCTGAGAGAATTAACAAGGTAAATATTGCCAGAAATGTGTCAGAAATTAATCCAAATACCCAGTCTTTGGCATATAAAACAATGCAAACCTAAGTTATATGGTGATGAAATTGTGTTCACAGTGATTAGTGAAGAAATAATTAAAACATACATGTATACACTTTCAAAATAGATTATAATAAATCTCCCTCCCCCCAAAAAAAACAATTACATAAAACATTATTAAATTCGTTTTTGGATTTGGTTTGCAAGATTCTTTATGTGAGTTTGTGTGTTGAAGAATTATGTATGTATGCATGTGTGTTGTGTGTATGTATATGTTATGTGTGCATATGTATATATGTATGTAAATATATGCATATATATAATATATATATATATGCATATGTAAATATGCTACGTATGTATTATGTATGTATGTATGATGTATATTATGTGATGCATATGTATATATGTATGTAGATATAATAAATTTGCAAAAGTTTCTTGATAATTGCTCATAGAGTTATCTGGGTTCAAGAATAGATAAAAATAAAACAAGTGCCCCAGAGAGTGCAAACCTCCGCCAACGGCACAAACACCAACATCCTCTCAACGATTAGCTGGAGATGATTTTTAAATGAGAAATTGAAATATCTGAAATTAAATCAACTGCTCACTAGCAAGAATACTAAAATGAAATGACCCGACCGCTCTAAATTGGAAAAATAATCCAAATATAATATACTAGCGAGTATCGCCTGGCATTGCTCGGGTTTGTTTCGACCCGCTGGAATTGTAATTTTGAAAAGTAAAAAATTTTGTGAACATTTTTCTGGTCGAAATAACCGAAATACACGAAAAGTGGCAACACAGCAGTGAAAAAAATCGTAAAAAATAGGGATTTTCATAGAAAAAAAAGCTCTTTTTGTTTTTGTAAATAATTTTTGGTGTTAAGATGGTCCAATTTGAATTTATGTTCCTAAGGAAGAGAAGAAGAGCAACCTTCTTCTTACCATACTCTCAATTTTGGTCAACTTGCGCCGCAGGGTCTCGGAGGAGATAGTGTTAGTTGAAGGATACCATTCTAGGTGCCTGAGTAAGAACCTCGTGAGAAGGATTACAGATAAATGAATTAAATTAATTACTATTTTACAGAATAAAATTAAATAATTCTTGAAAATAATTAATATTAATATTTTTTTGAACAAAGTATAATAATTTTTAAAACTTAAATAATAATTTTTTTTACACAAACGCGAACGGGGAAAAGGGGGGTGGCGAATTCGATTTACATACCTAAATTTTTTCTTTTCATGACATTGTAGCAAAAATGTAGTGAATTATATATAAATACCAGCAGTACATTTTTTTTCTGGGTATTTTTTTTTTTTAACCTCGTCACATATTTGCCCCTTTCAATTTAAACAAAGTCTTAATTAAGCAATTACGGCAGCTTAGCAATGGTTTCAATACAGGCGTGACATCTGTATCTCAATTGTTCAAAACCCTTCGAATTTTTCGCACGTGATGATATCATAGTGAAAACTTTCAATTACGCGCGCTTAGAAGTACGCTGGCAAATTAATACTACCAAAATTTTGAAGTTCGCGCTCCGCTGTGTGTGTGTGTGTGTGCGTGCTTTAGGTGTACGTAGATATGTGTTTTTGTGTGTGTGTGTCACTGAAGTCATACATACATATATACATACATAACCTATCTCTCTTTTCTCTCTCAGTCACTCACTACAAAAAGTGAATAAAAAAAGTTCAGTTATTTCTGTCTTTCACTCTGTCTGTCTCTTTACACACACTAACAAAAGCACTTCACTTACACACCACACTTTCTGTGTCGCACAACCCATCAACACACACCACACACACACACTCATGCACGCACACATGTACATCAATGCTTTCGGAGTGAAATGTTAAAATATTGAGTTTTTCGAATTTTGTCTTAATTGGGGGTGAAATTGAAAGAAATATATTATGGCATGACCGAATGGAGTACTTTGAAAAAATTAGGTAAACTCTAATTGAAGAAATTGTGTGAGGAGTAAATCGTTATGTATTTATTTGTTTCTGTTTGCTGTGTTTTTTTTATTTTTTGAGTAGTGGTTTAAATACTTTCAGTTTAGTCTTCCTCAAATCACTCTGTCGCTATTTACTTCATTTTATTTGTTGCACACTGTGTGCGTGTGGTGTAAACCACATTAAGAAAAGTATTTGACATACACACCAGAATGTGAGTTTTCTGTAAATTTTGCTTAATTGGAGTTTAAATTTTAAAAACTGGACCTGGCATGACCCGATGCATTCTACTCTTAAAAATGCTAGGTAAATTGTAATTGAAGAAATCCTATATTGTAGATTTCTATAAGTTACAAAGGGAGGCAGATAAATCTGCCTTTTAATAATAAGATATATATTGAGTGAGAGGTGGAGGAGAGGAGATGAAATACTAATACAGTGAAGGGGAAGTAGTGAGAATAATAGCCATGACTGAGAGGATGTTAGAGAAAGTAATGACAATGAGAGAGATGAAACGAAGTGGCAAAGAGAATGTCATGTGAATGAGAAAGGAAGGGGCGATAGATGAAAAATGAAGGAAGGAGTGAAAAAGCCAATACACAGCGTTTGAAGTGTGAGTACATGTGTGTGTAAAAAGAGGTATGTTTGCATGTGTGTGTGTGTGTGTGTGTGTGTACAATGGAAATGGGATGGTAATGTATAATGCTGAAAATGTGTGAGTGTGTGTGTACAAGAGAACTATGTGAAATTTTACATATACATGTAAAGTAAAAAGAATCGGAAAAATAATCCAGCTGTGCAGGTGGCACGTAAAAAGCACCCACTACACTTGCGGAGTGGTTGGCGTTAGGAAGGGCATCCAGCCATAGAAACTCTGCCAGGTCAGACTGGAGCCTGGAGCAGCCCCTGGCTTCCCAGACCCCGGTTGAACCGTCCAACCCGTGCTAGTGCGGAAAACGGACGTTAAACGATGATGATGATGATGATGAATTCTTGCTCGGTACCAGATCAATCCCAAAATCTAATGAGATCGTGCCACTCACAAGGCCAAACATCCCTGAAAGTTTCATCCAAATCCATCCAGTGGTTCTTGAGATATCTTATTCACAGACAGACAAACAAACAGACTGAAAGCATTACCTCCACCTTAGCGAAGGCAGAGGTCATCATCATCATCATCATCATCATCGTTTAACGTCCGTTCTCCATGCTAGCATGGGTTGGATGGTTCGACCGGGATCTGGGAAGCCAGAAGGCTGCACCAGGCTCCAGTCTTATCTGGCAATGTTTCTACAGCTGGATGCCCTTCCTAACGCCAACCACTCCATGAGTGTAGTTGTTTCTTTTTACGTGCCACCTGCACAGGTGCCAGGCGAGGCTGGCAACGGCCATGGTCGGATTGGTGCATTTTACGTGCCACCGGCACGGAAGCCAGTCAAGGCGGCACTGGCATCGGCCACGATTCGGATGGTGCTTTTTACGTGCCACCGGCATGGAAGGTATTAATAATAATACAAAAGGAGAAGAAATTAAATACCAAAAACCACAACAGTAATAATAATCCTTTCTATTATAGGTACAAGACTTGAAATTGTGAGGTAGGCTAGTCAATTACATTGACCCCAGTGTTTAACTGGTACTTATTTTATCAATCCCAAAAGGATGAAAAGTAAAGTTGACCTTGGCAGAATTTGAACTAAGAAAATAAAGATGGAGAAAATGCTTAGCGGCATATCGTCTGGTATACTAATGATTCTGCCAGCTCGCTGCCTTAACAATAATACTAATAATCCTTTCTACTAAAGGCACAAGGCCTGAAATTTTGGAGGAAGGGACTAGTCAATTACATTGACCCCCCAGTGTTTCACTGGTACTTAATTTAATAAAAATAAAATAAATGCGCCCTTTTAAAGCCTAGCCAGGCAAATGGGCCTGGTTTCCCGGTTTCAATGGCGTATGTATTCTCCAGCTGGATGGGACGCCAGTCCATCGCAGTGTTACTCATTTTTGCTAGCTGAGTGGACTCGAGAAGCGTGAAATGAAGTGTTTTGCTCAAGAACACAATGAGTCGCCCGGTCCAGGAATTGAAACCACAATCTTACGATCATGATGCTGACACCCTAAACCATGCGCCTCCGTGGTACTTAATTTATTGGCCCCAAAAAGATGAAAGGCAGAGTTGAGCTGAGCAGAATTTGAACTCAGAACAGACGAAATACAGCTAAGCATTTCATCCAGTGTACTACCAATTCTGCCAGCCCATCACCTTAATAATAATAATAATAATGATAATAATAATAATAATAATAACAACCTTCCCAAGGTCCAACATAATAATAATTAGACTATCTCCTGTCATACGTCAGGTATCTTTGGAAGTATACTTTTGCCAGCATGCATGATATATGTAATCCAATATGTCTCTCCATCTACTTTTTGATAGAGATTTTTACTTTTGGCAGATCAATCAACCATGAAGAAGCTCTCTCAATGGCTTGGATTCAATGCAAAATTGTATTTCGTTATGCCTTTATGCACTCTACATTTAGATCTCACTAAGGTTGGCTTTGCCTTTCTACCTTCCAGGCTCAATAAATCAAACTCTGAAAATATATATTATAAGAATTTATTTTTATATATCAGGTATTAAACATCTACTCGATTGCTAGTCTAAGTCTCTTTCAACTCACTCCTCTAGCATCTTAAGAAAAGGACATGTCATGAAGCATGCCACTGGACTCCCAGTAAATAGGTAAAAAGGACAGAATGGTCAAGACTAGAATACCTTTTATCTTATAGGTTAGTTTAATCAGTTCTGAATTATGATGTTAAACAACAACGACTAGCAATAGTAACACTATCTACCTATCCATCATCATCATCATTACTACTACTACCAGCATCATGACAGTCGGTGGTGGTGATGATGAAGACAATAATGATGATGATGATGAGCAAGAAGACATTGATGACTTGATGAGGAGGAGGAGAAGGAGTTGATTGAAGAGAAGAATGAATGGTTTTAATACTGTTAAACCCCATGTATAATGGACATCATGAATTTTGTGCCTGAATTCTGTTAAAATCCCTAGAGCACACAATGTCATATATGGTAGAGTTTTACATAGGATTATTATACATGTATAACACACACTGTTATATATGTATAAGCCCTTATATAATAAGACTGTATAGCATGCATCATGTTTCATGCCTAAATTGTCTTTAAGACCTTATAATGCTTTGGATAACACAGTGTTACACAACTACTCAAGAGGAGGTAATCTTCAATCTTCTATAATCCAATATATCAACTTTTAAAGCTTCCTTATAATAAAGCTTTATTACATTGTAGGTTGTTTTTGTTTTTTTTTCTTTAATAAAAGTTTATCAGTGAAAAACTTTGCAATCTTATATCATGTATTAAACACATGGCTCTCATACTAAAGTGTACTTACCAAAATCAAAGGCAGTAATTTTTAATTTATATTTCAAACAAACACCATTTTATAATATTACTTCAAATTTAAAAAAAAAAAAAGCCATTTGATATATTATACAAAATTCAAATTTTATATCTCTGAAGAGCAGAAGAGTTGTCTATAAATGCTTATCAATATAGGACTCCATTATAGAGACAGCACTTCTGTGAAACGATTGTAAGATGCTTTAAAAACTTAATTCAAAACTTTTAAACTAACATATATATTATATATTTATACTTATACATATATTTATATATATATATTTATATTTTTAATACAATAATTATTTTACACACACATATATCTTTCTGAAGAATTTTCTAATATTGATTTCCTGATATTAATAATAATATATTATAAAATATTTATAATCAGTTGTATTAAATATATAAATACTTTAATAGTATCAATACTTTGATACAATAGAGCACTCAATATAAATTCAGTTTATAATATTCTCATTGAATATATTTAACTAAAGATTTATGTATTAAACACATAATATTGGTTTCAAATTTTGGTACAAAGCCAGCAATTTTGAGAGAGGGAGTAAATTGATTACATTGACTCTAGTTCTCAACTAGTCTTATTTTATCAACCCCCAAAAGGGTGAAAGGTTAAGCTGATCTCAGCAGAATTAGAACTCAGAAGGCTAAGCATTTTATCTGGCATGTTAATGATTCTGCCATCTCACCACCTTATACAAATAACTAAGCTGTCCAAGAATTTGGACCTGGAGATCTCCATTTCCAGCAACTTCGAGGGCCACCTCCCAGTGGTGTTGGGCATCAACGAAGAGCCCTCGACTACAACAAGATGACCAAAGTTTTTTTTTTCCAAGGTCTGGGGTCTCCCACCCCTAAGCCCTAGACCATCACCTAATCACCCTTACCCATCTTGTTGCTTAACAACAACAACAACAAATAACTAATATTAATTTTAATTTTGGTGAGGAAAAGCGTATGTTAAATATATGGAGATTCATGATAATTACGAAAGAAAGTATATTCTTCAAAATAAAATAAAATAAACTTATGCTTTCATTTCAATGCTGAAGTTGTAGGTGAATACAATAAGCAAAAAGAAAACTGATAAAATATCTATTTTAAAATAGATATTAGTTTCTTTTCTCTCCCTCCCTCTTTCTCGCTTTTTCTCTTCCCTAGAAAGAAGCATTCATAGAAAATATGAAGTACAATATTATCTTTCAGTCATATTCAGTAGAGGAAAAAAAATTCTTAACATGCTTATGGCAGGGTAATAAGAATAAATATATTCATTTTGTTTCATATTCACATACATATTCACAGACACACGTACATAACTATGCCAGCAAGGAAAGCGGACGTTCAATGATGATGATACATACACACGCACACACACAAACAAACACATATACAGACACATTCATACATACATACATATATATGTATGTACATAGAACACACGCATACATACAAGAGTGTTGTATTAAACACTAATATGATTCATTGAAGAAAAATCAAACTGCAAACAGCAGTAATTTATAGACAGAACTAAAAACAAGCTTTGTTATTTCTTTTCCTTCTTCTTCTTCTTCGTCTTTTCTCTTCCCGCTCCTCCCCTTCGTCGCCGCCGACGCCGTCCTCCTCCTTTTCATTTTTGAGCCATTTCTAGAATTGACAGCATCAGGAGACCAAGTTTAAATCTGCTTCCCAAATGTAGCAGATGAATGACTATCTGTGTAGTATTTTACACAGAGAAGAGACATAAATAGGCTGCCATCTGTTTCAAACGAACAATGGTATATATATACAGATCCATGGCACAATTCTGAGCACATTCCTATCTTACCTCAGCATCAGATTCCTATTATACACCAGGCTAAGCATACATATAAAACTTGTCAATCTGACAAACCAAAGGGAGGATGGGGAAACTCAATGTGATTGCCCGACCTGCTAGAAATAGCAGCAGCCATATGTACTGCAAATTACATTCTATTGTCTTTCAAAAGGCTATATTGGATAACATAGCTTTGTAGAGTAGAGGTACTGCTTGGTCAGGGGAAGAGGTAATGGCCATGCCCCTTAATAAATCATCCAAGACTGACGAGAGAGAGAGAGGGAGAAAAGCAGGAGACTTTACCTTGAACCAGATCTAACCCAAATGTTTGCATCAAAATGAACACTGATAAACTCACCCGAGGAAGATACCAGGTGATGGTGTCAAATCGGGTGACTCAATGCTACAAAAATTGGGATGGTCATGGCTGGAACGCCTTTGATCAAAAGTCTTCTCAATTGGGAGTGACACAGAGATAAGTCATCATCATCATAAATAACAGCTTTTAGGGGATGATAAAATAAGTACCAGTTGCGAACTAGGGTTGATGTAATTGATTTACCCCCTACACCCGAAATTGCTAGCCTTGTGTCAAACAGATATTTGTAAATCTACCAATTAGTAAATCTGGCAACTATCTCTTCATTTGACTATTTATCCTTTTGTAAATATCTGTTAATCTTAGGATAAACAGATTTATCTTATACCTTTTACATGCTTAAATCATTGGACTGCAGCCATTGTTGGGGCACTGCCTTGAAAGGTTTAGTCAAACAGATCAACTTCACTACTTATTTTTTTCAGCCTGGTGCTTATCTATTTGTCTCTTTTGTCCGAAGCACTACGTTATGAGGATGTAAACAAACCATCACTGGTTGTCAGGTGGTGAGAGGGAGATAAAACACAGACACAAACACACAAGCACATGTATACACACATACACAATTATGTGTGTGAATGTGTATGGCTTAGTAGTTAGGGTGTCCAGCTCAAGATCATAAGATTGTGAGTTCAATTCCCAGCAATGCATTGTGTCCTTAAGCAAGACACTTTATTTCACATCGTCTCCAGTCCACTCAGCTGGCAAAAATGAGTAGTACCTGTATTTCAAAGGCCCAGCCTTGTCACAATCTGTGTCACACTGAATCTCCCTGAGAACTTACATTAAGGGTACACGTGTCTGTGGAGTGCTCAGCCATTTGCATGTTAATTTCACAAGCAGGCGGTTTCATTGATTTGATCAGCTGGAACCCACACCATCATAACCTGTTATACACACACACACACACACAGATTCTGTCTACCAAATTCACTCATAAGGCATTGGTTTGCCAGGGGCTATTGTAGAAGACACTCGTCCAAGATGCTGTGTAGTGGGACTGAACCCAAAACCATGTGATTGGAAAGTGAGCATGTTAACCACATAGCCATTGTAAACAGAAGAAAAAAAAGCAGCAATCAAATAATGAGGTTCTTTTATTGGACACAATGACAAACATGGCACACATCCTGTTAATTATAGGATTTGTGTAATTTTGTTTGATTATTATGTTTATGCAAGCTAATGATGACCACAGCATTCCACACAGGAGTGCTGTGGTCATTAGGATTACACTTTCTTCCACACTAGTGCTAATGGTACTAAGAGGAATTTGTTGTCAGGCACAAGTATCATCATTATTATCATCATCATCATCATTATCATCGTCCTTTAACGTCCATTTTCCATGCTGGCATGGGTTAGACGGTTTGACCAGAGAACTAGAGAGAGCTGCATTAAGTTCTAGTTTGATTTGGCTTGGTTTCTATGGTTCTATGGCTGGATGCCCTTCCTAATGCCAACTACATTAGAGTGGGTGCTGGGTGCTTTTAATGTGGCACTGGCGTGAGCACTGTCACATGGCACCAGCATGAGTGCTTTTTATGTGGCACCAGCACAAGACTCTTGCAGACCAATCCCCTTCACAAGGGGGAATGGTCTTAACATTTCTGCTGTTAGTACAGCAAAGCACCGAGTATCTCAGTCCTTTGTCATCTTGTGTGAGTAAATTAACCGAGTATTTGACTTGCAAGTTTATTTTATTGATAACAAGATAGAATAGATACATATCAGCACATCAAAATAATTTGAGCCATTAAACCAATGAGGGTGCTTATACAAGGTCACTTGACCTCCCAGAAATAGCAGCCAAATCTCTTTCAAATCATACCCTACCATTATAGGTCTTTACCTCAATGAGTCCAAGACTGAATATGTAAACATATTACAAATATCTTGGGTCATACATATCGTCATCTGGAAAAGATTTTCTAACTAGAAAGGGTATGGCCTGGTCAGCCTGTAATGATATGCATAAGATCTGGTCATCAAATCTAAGTAGAGATTTCAAACTCAAAATCTTCAAAGCCACAGTCGAACCAATTCTACTATATGGCTCAGAAACCTGGACATTATCAAAGAAGCTTGAGAGGCGGTTGGTTGGAACTTACACTTGCCTCCTTATGAGAGCTCAAAATCTCTTGCGGAAGCGCCATCCAACCAAAGTACAAATATATGGGAAACTACCATCTGTATCATCTCTTGTGAAAGGTAGAAGAGTCCAGTTTGCTGGACATTGTTGTAGAGCTGAAAATGAGGCAATTTCTACTCTTCTCCTCTGGAAGCAATCTACTCGCGTTACCAGAGGGTGCACAGGGATACAGGCATCCAGCAACAGGACCTCCGTAATGCTATGATGGACCATGAAGTCTGGCGTAGCATAGTAAATTCCATTGTCTCAACCACGGTCGAACAATGATGATGATGACCATTATAAATAAAGGACACATCAGACAATGTAATCATGGATAATACAATAAGATAAGATGCTTATTGCTGGAACATGTTTGATTATAGATCTACTCAATCAGAGCTTATTTGGGGGCAAAAAACAACAATAACAAGGCCAAGGCTGGCTGTGGGGTCAAAGAATAAATAGTTTATCTCTTCTAATTCAGAGGCTCTACAATCAATGTGTTACAGCATACTTGAGTGCTGCACACTGCAAGAACACAGTGAGTTTTTGAGTACAATCAGAAAATACCGGGATATTTAGAAAATTTAATGGAAGGATTACTGAACAAGCCAGTTGGATTTACAATAGCTTAATCATTTTTGTTACTATATTTCTGTTGAAATGCACTGCTTCTGTTTCAATAAATTTTGAAAATAATGAAATAAATTAAGAAAATAATTTTGTCATTATTAAGCTGGTGTTTGAAACATAAATTAACATGAAATTTTGAATGAAGGTTTTAATTTAGATCTCTTTAATGCAGGAAGTTTGTATTAAATAATCAATGACTGTCTCAGTCAATCTAGTATTGAAAAGGATGTGTTGACTGAGAAGAATAAAGACTAATAAAAACTACACAATGAAGGAAAATGAAATGATTCAGTAGACTGAGTGGGGGTCACATACAAACACAGTGTGTTTAGAAAATATAAAGAAGTAAAAAGAGAAGAGGGTAACCAAGGAGAAAGTGATTCAATGATACTGAGATGTAGACAAAGGTGAAAATATTGGAATGCATAAAGAAAGCCCAAAACCAAGATGGGTGGGAAAATATAAGTTAAATACTGGCAGAATGCTAAAACAGAAATGTTATGGGAACAATCTGACTCGTGCACGTGTGTTCCTTTGCAGCAAAGAGGTGGTGCAAAGTGATGGATTGGTAGAATCAGAAGAGCATCAGCTGTCTACATTCTGAGTTCAAATCTTGCTGAGGTCAACTTTGGCCTTTCATCTGTCAAGAGTTGATAAAATAAACTATGGATCAAGCATTGTGATTCATGTAATCACCTAACACCCTCAACTCGAAACTACTGACCTTGTACTTCAATTAGAAGCAATTAAGAAAGAAGGTGGTAATGACTAATGAAGTGGGGGAGAGGGTTCTGATGTTTGTCACTTTGAGAACTCCTGCATGAGATGTACTCTTATGCATCTATAAAAACACATTATGATCATAACAAGGCTGCCATTGATCACAGCCTTGATCACATGCTTGATCAAGCAATGTTTACCAAAACATTTACCTGGATCTAAGCAGCAAGTCAACAACAACATCACTACTCCAAACACCCCCTCAACCCACTCAGTTCTTAACCACATTATGATGTGAATGAGCCAAATGAATGCCTGAATCAATGACAGTCACCACCTTTAGAATTAAAACCGTTTGTGCTCTTATAAGCAGGCAACTAGTTCTCAATTGTATATACTAACATAGAATAGTCGTAATTGACTGACTTATATAGAGAGAGTCAACAGTCCGGCCTGTAAAATAAAAGAACATGAGTAATAACAAACTAATAATAATAATGATAATAATAATTACCAACAATAGTTACAGAAGATCTAGTTTCCATCAGCAGTTCAAACAAGCTTCACACGTAAATTCAATATAATGTTATATTGATCTATCATCTCATGCAACCTATCGGTTATATTAAGTTATATAAAGTTGAAAAGCATTAAAGTTCAAGAAAAAAAAAAGCAAAATTTAAAAGACTACAAAAATCAAAAAAAAAAAAAAAAAATTCTTGACATATAGCAAATGTGACCAGGCTTTATGTCTGTTTGCCTTCAACTTTTACGTTCTCGCTTAGCCACATTCAATTTATATTCCATGATAAAGGTGAAGTACACAAATGTAATCAAGAAGATTGATATTTTGCAATCAGAAAGAAAGAAGCTATGCGCCAAAATAATGGTGATTCTAAAATCAGAGTAAATGTAAAACAAAATGAATACAATATATATATGTATAAATGTGTATGTATATATATATACAGAGAGAGAGAGAGAGAGAGAGAGAGAGAGAGAGCAAAAATATTGAAAAATAATGCATTCCATTAATAATTTGCTTTTATTAATTTCACTTGCAGTTTGTGCAGTCGTAAGTTTGGAGAACCTCTATAAATGAGCATGTGTGTGTGTGTGTGCATGCATGTGTGTGTGTATACACACACACACATACATACATACACACATATATATACATGCCTGTGTAAATATATGTTTATATGTACACATATGTATAAGTATATTCATGTGTGGATGCATACACATACACACAGATCTGTATGTGTGCATATGTACACACACACACACACACATGTAAGTATGTATGCAAGTACATATACACGTATGAATGAGCATATATACATGTGTATCTGTGTGTATATACATATATACAAACGAACACACACACACGTATAAAGACTTTACACTATATATTCCCACAATGAATTCTTATGCTACAATTATCTTGTATTGAGTTCTCTTCATCTTCAGACTACCTTGATAACAAATGACAGCAACTTTGTTACTATGCTGGTGACTTTAAGGGATGGTGTAGGTCAACTATATGAACCCCAGTGCTCACCTGGTACTTATTTTATTGCCCCCTAAAGGATAAAAGGTAAAGTCTATACAACGGAATTGGAACTCAGAACACAAAGACAGACAGAATGCCGCTAAGCATTTTGCCCAGCATGCTAACAATTCTGCCATCTTGCCACCTTAAAGGTAATGATATCTCTTATCTTTTACTTGTCTCAGTCATTTGACTGTGGCCATGCTGGAGCACCACTTTGCAGGGTTTTAGTAAATGAATCTACTCCAGCTCTTATTTTTTTGTACGCCTAGTTTCTATTTCATTGATCTCTTTTCTGAACTGCTAAGTCACAGGGATGTAAACACACCAACATCAGTTGTCAGTCAATGGTGGGGGACATAGACACACACACACACACACACACATATACGACAGGCTTTTTTCAATTTCCTTCTACCTAATTCACTCACAAGGCATTGGTCAGCCAAAGACCATAGTAGAAGACACTTGCCCAAGGTACTTTGCAGCAGGACTGAACCCAAAACCACATGGTTGGGATACAAGCTTTACCGAGTGTACTAGGTGTTTCTGCGTGGCACCGGCATGCGTGGTTTTATGTGACACCAGCACCCATGAGACCGCAAGATTAGGATCACTCAACTGAAGAGGGATGTAGGGGACATGCCTGTATGCAAGGATTGCCATGATTTTACTTAGCATGATAGGTCTTCTCAAGCACAGCAAACCCCCAGAAGTTTCAGGCCCTTGTCATCCCCTCTGTGGGGCCCAACATCTGAAGATCCTTTTTCAATACTTCAACCCACATCTTCCTGGAACGAAGTGGTGAGAAAGGATGGAATAATATCAAGTAGCATGAAGAGAAGCTAGAGATCAGGGATCTTTTCGGTTTGAACGGCGGTTTTTAACATAATTTCTAGTTAACTAAAAAATTTTAAACTCCGTATACTGGTAGAATGTATTTAATAAAACATCTTTTTCTCTTGGCTTTATTGAGAAAATTCTATGGTTTGTAAGATATTTGTTGTTTTTTTTCTTCAATTTCTGCAATTTCAACCAATCAGTGATGTCTATTGAGTTAAAAAGCATTCTGTGTTGTATGAATATGTCCCTCGTTTAAGAAACAGATTGGGTTTATTTACATTTCTGAAGAAAAAAAGATACCCTTCTCCCACCCCTAACCCTAAGCCTAAAAGAGTTTGAAATGCAATAGATCGATTCTAGGGTCATAATTATGGGTGACAATTTCATATGACACCGCTAGAAAAAACTGCCGTTCAAACTGAAAAGATCCGAGATCAGATATACTTAACCGAAGTGAAAAACTAAAGGCAAGGAGTTTGCCAGTGTTTTACACCCAGACAAGAACAGATGTATGAAGTGCACTAGATTACAAAGCAGTATGCTAATGCATTGAAAAATGTATGGTGGGGTTTGGGCTGTATGGTTAAGAACCTCACTTTGTAACCTTATGATTTTGGGTTCTGTCCATCTTTGCAACACCTTGGACAAAGTGCCTTCTACAATAGTTCTTGAGCCAGCAAATGCTTTGTGAGTGAATTTGGTAGGTGAAAGATGGCGAGCTGGCAGAATCATTAGCATGCCAGGTAAAATGCTTATCGGTATTTCGTCTGCCGTTATGTCCTAAGTTCAAATTCTGCTGAGGTCGACTTTGCCTTTCATCCTTTCAGGGTCAAAAAATTAAGTACCAGTTACGCACTGGGGCCGATGTAATCGACTTAATCCCTTTGTCTGTCCTTGTTTGTCCACTTTATGTTTAGCCCCTTGTGGGCAATAAAGAAATAAGAAAGACCATTGTGTGTGTATATATAAATGTGTGTGTGTGTTTGTCACAGTATTGGGTTGTTTACACTCACATAACTTAGCAGTTCAACAGAAGAAAGTGAAAAAAAATAGGTACTGGGGGTCAATTTGTCTGACTAAACCCTTCAAGACAGTGCCCTAATAAGGCTGCAGTTCAATAACTGAAACAAGTAAAAAAATAAAAGATTACACCAAAAAAGGAAAAAGCATGCAAGAGGTTGATGAACAAGGAGAATAAGTATGAAGGAGAAAGGGATGAGCATCCCAAGTAAACCCAACAGAGTGACCAGCTACTGAAGTTGACAGCTATACACATGAAAGCATTTTCACCTGGATTGTGTCATGTTTGCCATTTCTTTCTTGTTTACATTGTCATAATATAGGATATTAATAGCATACTTAGATACAGCAGGGAATTTGAATGATGTTTAGCATACAATCAATTAAATTGAACAAATAACCAAAATAGCACTATTTATTGGAACTAAGCTAATAAGCTGAACAAACACAAAACATTTAATGATTATATTATCATAGAGATTATGTATTATATATAATATAGAGAGCATAATTATTTAATAATTCCTGAAATATTCCTGAATTCATTAGTCTGACATTTTGAGACCTGTTGTAATGATATACAGTCTGCACATTTTGTAATAAGCTTCAAAGTGTTGTGGGAATTATTTTATAACTGATAAAATCATCAATGGCAGATTTTAAATTATATAGCAATAAATTCTGGTACATTTCATAGCTTGATATCTCTTTTACAGAACAATAATGATAATAATAACCTTTTCTACTAAAAGTACAAGGCCTGAAATTTCAGGAGAGGGGATGAGTCTATTAAATCGACCTCAGTGTTTGACAGGTACTTAATTTATCAACCCCGAAAGGATGAAAGGCAAAGCTGACCACAGTGGAATTTGAACTCACAGTGTAGTAAAGATGAATGAAATGTCACTGAGCATTTTGCCCGGCATACTAACAATTCTGCCAGCTCACCGCCTTAAAAAAACACATAATAATAATAATGATAATAATAATAATAATAATAATAATAATAATAATAATAATAATAATAATGATAATAATAATAATAATAATTCCTTCTACTATAGGTGCAAGGCTTGAAATTTTGGGGTTATGGGGGATAGTCAATTACATCAGCCCTAGTATTTGACTGGTACATATATATCATGCCTGAGAGGACGAAAGGCAAAGTCAACTTCAGAAGAATTTGAACTCAGAATGTAAAGGTGGTAGAGATGCCACTGAGCATTTTCTTTGGTGTATAGACGATTCTGCCAGCTTGCTGCCTTAAAGAATACAATAATGGTTCCAAATTTTGGTATAAAGAAAGTAATTTGAGGGGAGGGAGTAAGTTGACTGCATCGACCCCAGTGATCAATTGGTACTTATTTTATCGACCCACAAAGGATAAAAGACAAAGCTGATCTTGATGGAATTTGAACTCAGAACATAGAGACAGATGAAATGCTTTGCATCGTTTCATCCAGCGTGCTAATGATTCTGCCAGCCTACCATCTTGATGATGGTGATGATGATGATGCTATATTTGTTTGTTTACACACACACACACACACACACACACACTGGCAATTCTCCATGAATGCGATAAAACTAATCCAGTAAGAGTCATTCGTGATTAAATAAATTAATATGCTCTTTACTTGATATACTGAATACTGTACTTTCATCAAAGTTTCTTCTATTTCTAACAGAATCACCAACTATATTCATTCATGCACACATGATTGCAACAGACATCATTCATGCATACATACATACAATGTATGTATGTATGTATGTATGTATGTATGTATGGATGGATGGATGGATGGATGTATATATATATATATATATATATATATATTGAGAGAGAGAGAGAGAGAGAGAGAGAGAGAGAGAGAGAGAGAGAGAGAGAGAGAGAGAGAGAGACAAACTAGCATATCTAACTGATGAAAAACAATATATGTTGCTGTGTTCCTAACATGGCTACACTAAAAGTTTTCCTATTTACACACTCTTCTTGTGAATTATTGTAATTTTTATTTTGCCACAGGATATATAATGCAATATATTCTGTTGTTTACAAGCCAATCGTTATATGAATTCTGTTTATGTATTATGAGATATTGGTTAAATTGAGATTAACTACTTCATAACAAAGTAGTAACTTAATTGTTTTATATGATGTCCGTTCAGGTGTAAAATATCTGGAGTTTTCCTCGCTGAGAACAGATCTGATTGAGTGAACTTATGGCAGTCAGTCAACCAAATGATTAGGCATGGTCCACAGACCTGTTTTTTTTTTCCAGCTTCTGCCAAACTAAGAGCCATACTGCACAATCCAACATGCAATGATGAATTGTATAGGTTGCAGTGTAGTACCAGCACTCCTTGACTGCCTTATCTATTTCTAAAGGCCACAGGTTCAGCAGAGACAGTATAGATGGACTCAATCTAAATGCAATAATTGCTCTTCTTTTGACGTAGCAGCTATTTCTGAAAGGGTGGACAAGCGAAAGACAGAGACACTCAACACTTTCAGTAGGAATTACATATATACTGATATATAAAACAGTTTGATTCATCTCCATGCAACTTCAAATTGGTTAATTGAACCTGAATGAGCTAGGTTTCTGTAATAAGCCTGCGAAATTTTTAACTGAGATGCATGAAGCCAAATCAAACTGTTTTAAATAACTGTGATCGTTACCAACGTCACTTCACTGGCACCTGTGTCAGTGGCATGTGTAAAAAGATTCGAGCAAGGTCATTGCCAGTACTGCCTGACTGGCCCCCGTGCAGGTTGCATGTAAAAAGCACCCACTACACTCTCGGAGTGGTTGGCGTTAGGAAGGGCATCCAGCTGTAGAAACTCTGCCAGATCAAGCATTGAGCCTGGTGCAGCCATCTGGTTGCCAGGCCTCAGTCAAAACCGTCCACCCATGCTAGCATGGAAAACGGACATCAAATGATGATGATATATATATATATATATATATATATATATATATATATATATATATATATATATATATGTATACCCAAATGAGAATGATAATGCTTTTTGAATCTTGTAGTTGTGTTCTGTGATGTTGCATATGTCTCTGAGTATATATCTCTTCTGGGGACTCATGCAAATTTTGATATTTTGTGTGTTTATTCAACTCCTTCAACAAAGAAAAACTGTTGTATAAACTGACATAGTGAAAAAAACCCAACACAAACTAATACTTGAAACTAGATGATAAAACAGAAGTGTATTGTGTTCACCTATTTTGTTTTAAATCAAGTTACATAAGTGCAGTCATACAAAGGCAAAATATGTAAAAGCTAATTGCACCAAGTACTAGACTCTCTCTCTCTTGTCCTGAGGAAAATTGCATGGCTTACTGAACAGGTATGAATGGTTAAGTTGTAAGTAGCTCACATTAAACAAGGAGGGAGCTTTTCAGTTCCTCAGCAAGAAAATCAAAAAAAAAAAACATCAGGCTACAAATAGATATAACCTCTATTGCAACTGACAACCTTGAATAACAGCCAACACCTGATTGTTATCATTTTGTACAGAAGTTGTGAGTGTTCTCTGTTCAGACTAAGTGGCAGCCATATCGGACTTTCTGTTAGCTCAAAGTTCTAAATATATGCTGCAGAGAAATCCGTTTTCTCAGCAGATATAAAAATATAATTGTAAAATATACAAATAAATAATGTTAGCTTTTAGTAAGAACTTAATTTCCTTATTTGATTATTCTCTACGATATAATATTTTAAGATACAGAGTTGATGAGAGATAACTAAGAATACAAGAAAGTCAAGAGAAGCATTGCCAAAGATGTCAGAATGGTCTCTCTGGCTAAATGTAAACTGATTGAAATTAATGAGTTTAATGAAAATGAAAACTAATTGAGTCAGAGTTTGCCATGCAGCTGAGATTTAATATTTAATAATCAATAAATGATTTAATTATTTAAAATTGTATTTCATTTTTTTAGGCAACTTTTATCCATGCTAGTATGAGTTGGATATGTTACTGCACAGCCTCAGATCTGCTCTGATTGAGCAAACATCTGATCAGAGACATTCCATCCACGATCATCCCATTTCAGGATCTCAAACATACCATATCTACCACTATATTGCCCAATGTCTTTCTTGATTTAAGATGGTACAGTGAGATCTGACTAAGATTTTGCTTCAATTTCTAGCAAATTAAATGAAGATATAAAGCTCTTCCTCATTTGCTTTATGAATTGGACATGTTATTGTTTAGCCCCAGGTTAGCCTAGATGAAGCAGGCAACTGATCAAAACCATTCCAGCCATAACCATCCTGTCTTTTTCGTATATGCCATATAACGACTTTTCTTGATCAAATTACTTATTGTTTTATTTTCTTGTTAGTGTGGTTAGTGTTATGGATATTCCAAAGTACCAATATTCATAAAATTACTCATTATGTCAGTGAGTTAAAGGTAAAATATGAGTACAATGCAGTCCCCGACTGATTGGATCTTTATCGATCCATCCACCCCATGCAGCGCAAATGTATGATGATCATGATCATGATGGTGGTGGTTGATGATGTTGATGAGGATGATGATGATGATGATGAATATTTTGTTTACTTACCACTAGGACAAATGATGAGGAGGGGATGATACAAAGACATATATAAATTGTGAGGATTTACATAGAATGGAATATGATTTATATATATATATATATATATATATATATATATATATATACATATATATACATATATATACATGGCATATAGCATTAACAAAAGTAATGCATGCAAGTATAGATCATATATAAGGCATAAGTGGAAAAGGTAAAAAAAAAAGAAAATGAAGGAATGATAATGTGATTCTCCTGATACAGGACTTCTAGGCTAGGGTAACCAAGGAACTCTACAGATCATAAACCACTCTGCTCACTGGAAGCACCATGGCGAGTGTTCCTCTCTCCTTTGTAATTTTCAGCCAACAGACATATGCTTAGAGTAGGTTCATTCATTTGTCATTCAAGCAACATTCACTAACCATTTTACCAAATTTACTGTCGGGGAAGGGCAGCAGGTCCCTCTCCAACATTACTTTCCTTTCCAAATGGATAATAGTCTTATTGTATAATATAACCGGGTGCACTACATCTCAATGGAAAAGGTGTAGAAGAGTGGACAGAAAGCAGCAATAAGTTAAGTAAAGAAAGACAGCAATAATGGTCAAAAGTGCATGCGCAGTACACAGAATAAAGACAGGTAAAGGAACAGTGAAAGAGTCCTAAAACGGTAAAAGCGCACAGACATATCAGCAGTAGTGGTGACAAATTTCAGAGAGCATGGAATTTTTGAAGGGTACTAGCAACTGAAGCAGGTAGTGTGGGTAGCTTATTCCATGCTTCAACAGTTCTGAGCAGGAAAAATGTCTCTGAAAGTTATCGGTACTATGCTGTTTTTTGATAGAGATACCGAATTAAGAAAAGTGGCCAAAGTTGTTGTTGGAGAGATGGTGGATAATCTTTCGGGCTTCTATCAACAAAATTTATGAATGAAAAAAAAAAACATTATAAGCAATTTGCTTACCCTGTATAACCCACTGAAAAACAAAAATTGAAATGGAAATTAATTTCACTGAGCTTGCTGAGGTTTGTTCTAATTACAGTTCTACAAGGTTCAAATGAGCCCAGAGTTACACTGAACAACATGTCCTTTTTTATTTGTTTTTAAGATAGCAGGGTGTGATTTGAGGAAGATTTGGTAGTTGTTTTTAGCAGATCAAGCAACCACATAAAAACTCTATTGAGGACTCACTGCAAAAGTGTGTGGGAAAAGTGGGAGATGGCTAGAGCTGGAAGTAGATGATGGCGGTGAATGCAATGAACTAAAGTGGAGGGTTGGTTGATGGTAAATCGGAGTTGGTGCAAAGGATGAGGAGGTGATGGCTGGCAGTACAGAAAGAGTAAAGTGCAGCATGGTAATGATAATTATGCAGTTGATAGAGGAAGATGAGAGAAAACAGTTGCGAAACAACGATTTTATATATATATATATAAAATTAGTGTGTGTTTGTGTGAATATCCTTCAGCAATGGATATCAGTGTAGAGTACAAACATTATCAAGAAAACTGAGAAAAATGTTCTTCTATGAATGGAGTCCTTTTAGCTATTCGTCCTGCTCACGTTATACATATACAACCTTTATACTCTCACCATCACACCATCAGAAATGCAGTGAACCAGCAATTAGCCCATTGCAAACCTGTAACCAATGCTGCTGTTGTTCCCAAATTGTGATACAAAATGAAAAAAAAATAATAATAACATAAATAACTACATGCCAACCTAAAGGTTATAATCCTATGATCCTTAGGCATTATATACCTGAAATATAAACACATACCATAACCAACCTACATCATATGTTGCTAGAAAAGGTTATACGGTAGAGGGCATATGTTGAAAGGCATGTTATATATATAGTTAGTTAATTTAGCAACTTCATGCCTCAAGGGAGCTTTTACTTGGTCCTTTTGACCTGCTAGAAATAACCAAATTTTTAAATAGCATCAACCCTTTAGATACCTAACTACCCGAAACTTCCCTTGGATCTATGATACAAACTGCTTGTTTTAAAATGCTCTAAACCAAAACCTTCTATTAGAATTCCATGCAAATCTATGTTCCAAACACCAGCTTAATAGGAACAAAGTTGTTTTAATAAATTCTTTACTTTCAAAATTATTTGAAACAAAGGCAGTGTATTTCAGAAGAAATATGATAGCAACATGGTTAAAAAAAAGGAGGCTAACATTGGCTTATATATAAATATATAACATAGAATAGGCAAAGCTGAATAACTTTGATCATAGGCCTGCTAAATAATGAGGCACCTAAGGTTCAATGACAACACTTAATAATAACTACTTAAGCAACTTAGTTATGTGGGCCACTAAAGAAGGATATTATTACGTTATGTAAATTATATTATAAAGTATATAAATATAGTATATAACAATGCTGTTAATAGTACATTACCAGGTGTGTTACAGTTTTAAAATAGGTACACTGCTTTGCTGCATGTTGTAAGAAGCAATGAAAATGGTTGGCAACAGAAAGTGCATCCAACCGTAAAAAAACACTCAGATCTCAGAAAATCCATCCAAGCCACGCCAGCATGGAAAGGCATACATAAAATGTATCTTTTATCTCTTATTTGTTTCAGTCATTAGACTACGGCCATGCTGAGGCACCACCTTTTAGTTGAATGTACTTCTTTATATTTTTAAGCCTGGTACTTATTCTATCAGGCTCTTTTGCTGAACCGCTAAGTTACAGTGACATAGACACACCAGCATCAAGTGGTGGTGGGGGAGAAATACAGATGCAAAGACACCCACAGATATATATATATATGACAGGCTCCTTTCAGTTTCTGTCTACCAAATCCACTCACAAATCTTTGGTCAGCCTGAGGCTATGGCAGATGACATTTGCCCAAGGTGCCACAAAGTGGGATTGAACCCAGAACCATGTGGCTGAGAAGCAAACTCCTTGCCACACGGCCACGCCTGCATCTGTATGATGATAATGATGATGATGAATGTTGTTATTAACACAGTATGCACACAAGAGAAATCATAAATTTTTATCTGCTTTTATCATTTACTTGTTTCAGTCATTGGACTGTGGCCATGCTGGTGCATCGCCTTCAAGGGTTTTTAGTTGAACAAATTGGGCCCAGGAGTTACACTTATCCTGCATGTCACTTTTGATGAACTGCTAAGTTACAGGAACATAAACAAACCAACACCAGTCGTCAAGCAATGGACGATACAGACACAAAGACACACATATACATGAGTGTGTGTGTGCATAGATAGATAGACAGACAGACAGACAGATAGATAGATAGGGCTTCCACACAATTTCAATCTACCACATTAATTCACAAGGCATTTGTTGCCTGAAGCTATAGTAGACAACACTTGTCCAAGGTACCATACAGTGGGACTGAATCCAAAACCACATGGTTGCAAAAGGATCTTCCTAACCACACAGCCATGCCTGTGCCTCTAAGCTAAAAACTTTAAATTTTTATTTTAGGGGTCTCTTTTGGGGAGCATTATAGTTTACTCCGAAGGGACATATCAATAGCTTTTCAAAGCCATAGTGATTGGAAGATAAAGATAATAGAATAATTGAGTAAAACAGCTAATGTGACTCATAGATGGCAGAATCGATAGATAGATAGGATGCAACAATCAGCCAAACATTGTTGATGTTTATTGCCAAATCAATCCTGATCAAACAGGCCAACAATCGAAAACATTCCAACTATGACTGCCCCATCTTGTTTAGGAGTATGTTTATGGCTACATTATTCAATGTATTCTTCCTTTAAAGGATTTGATCTGAGAGAGATTGCTGTTATTTCTGACAAGTCAAACAACCATATAGTGGCCTCTCTCATTCATTCAATCAGCCATGGTTTGTAATTTATCGCTAGTAATTCACTGTAGTCATTATTAAGTTTTTTTCAAGACAATATTTCTAACTAAGATTCATTACTAGTGTGTTCTTGAAATTGTCTTGAAACCAATGTAAAAATTTCAAAGAATTTTGGAAAATAACTAACTTTTGTTATTATTGTGCTGGTGTTTGCGACAAACATAGGCATCTTACATAGAAATATGAATGTAGGTTTTGATTTAACAGCAAACATTTTAAAAGGAGAAGATTTGTAGCATAGAATCAGAGGTAACCGCAAATGGATTTGTCACAAAGGTTAAAACACTTAGCTGTGAACAGACCACTCCAGATGTCTTTAAGTAGATATTAAAAAGTGATGCGAACCGGAGATGTAAACAAGAGCAAGAGTGGTAAAATGCTTTATGAATATGAAGTAGAGAGTTTACAATGATCTGTTGATATGCTTTGTCTTTCATTTCTTTGATACAGGGGTGATAAAGTATCAGTCTAGTACAAGAATCAATTCTCTTTCTTTCTCTTTCACAAAGAGTCTTTCTCTCTGGAAGAATTCAGCTATGGTCAAACATATTAAGTACAGGGCTCCACCAGGTTTAGATGGTCAAACTATGCTGAAAATTGCAACAATGTCCCCTTAAGACTTCATTGACAAATACAGGCCCATGCCAAGGCAACACATGATTAGAAGTATTCAGAATTCTACCAGATTCTTTATGAAATTAGTTTCTTTGTCTTAACATTGCACAACAGTTATAAGCAAACACTACCATCATTGTTGTTTGTCGGCAATCTTCCATAAAAACATGCCCAGCCATTATGCTGTCCACATTTGAAGAACTAGGAATAAACATTAAATCGCTTGGAAACAAATGATGGTTGGTGACAAGCAGCGTATCCAATTCTAAGAAATCGGCCTTATTAAATTTAACACCTACTTTTCTATATGAGCATAGAAAAGCAGATGTGATGATGATGATGATGATGACATATAATATGCAATTTATACAGAGACATTAAATGTCATACATTTCTAACCAGGAAACCAACTAAATAAGCTGTTGCTGTTTCCACAAAATATAAATATAGTGAAAGTAGCAAAGCTCAGCTAACTAAACAATCTGCCAGTTATTTCCACAAAATTCAAATTCAAAAAGAAAGTAATAAAACCAAGAGACAGACAAACTGAGAGATGGAAACACACTGCTAATAATAGCAGTGATACATGAAAATTGAATAAAACTGTCTTTCTGGTAGGTAAACCTCTCAATTAACAGTACTTAGCAACTGTAGTTTTCTCAATAACAATACAGCTAACACCTTTATATAGATCTCTGTCCCATCTCATCCTCCTTGACCACATGTGCAAAACATTTTTCCCTCGGAACTAAACTAAAGAACTCCCTCTCACAATCCATATTTTACACTACAACAACTAACCTATCCCCTCTCTCTCTTTCGGAGAGGCACTGAGCAGCTATACGCACACATACACACACGGCAGTAACTTCCACCTACCGAATTCAATCACAAAGCTCCGGTCAGCTCGGGGATATAGTGGAAGACACCTACCCAAAGTGCCACGCAGTGGGACTGAACCCGAAACCATGTAGCTAATAAATTCAAATTAAACCTTAACCTTGCTCAGTTGATGTTTTCGATTCAATGTGCTAAGACTGAATCAAAGCTATAAGCCAAAACCTGTTCTCAGATTAAGTAATAGAAACATTAAAAGCATTCCTTATATTTACTAAAACAGTGTTATCAACAGTATTTGAAATATTTACGTCTGTTATCTTTTATCATTTAAACCACCTAAATCTTGTTACTATTAACAACTGTACTAATTTCTTTTCATATGGGCATTTTGTTGTTGTTGTTGTTGTTTTGTGTAATGGCTTAGAGGAGCGGGTGGGTAGTGTCCATGACCTTTGTAGAGGTCTTCAAGATTGGAGAGAGGGAAAAGAGTGGAAGAATTCACAACACACAGGTTAATGCAGTAGTAAGAAGCACATCAAGATATGGAATTACCCTCAGGCTGGATTCGTCTTCAGACAGTAAACCTATATACTCGCAAACACAGAAGAACTCTGTTAAAGGCACCCTAGAGTCAGTTATTTTTTCACAAGCTTCAACCAAGCACACAGGAAGTTATGAGTCATACTCTGACCATGGACCTGCTCAGAATGCTAACAAAAAGTAGAATCTGCTAATGGTACTCAGGGACCAAAAGACAATAGTTTTGACCATATCTAGCTTTGTTGATATATTTTATTTTTATATATTCATCAGGAAGAAAGTGCTGATCAAATTATATATCATCATCCGTTAAATAAGAATAGGCACACAGTCATGGCAGTGTGGTTAAGAAGCTCGCTTTACAACTGTGTGGTTTCAGGTTCAATTCCACTGCACAGCATCTTGGGCAAGTGCCTGTGATTACAGCCCTGGGTCTACCAATGGTTTGTCAATGAATTTAGTAGACAGAAACTATGCGCAGTCCATCAGTCATACACACACACAGATAAATATGGATATGTGTGTATGTGTCTTTGTATCTGTCCCACACACAGTTGACACTAATTGACAACAGGTGTTGATTTGCTTACATCCCCATAACTTAGCAGTTCAACAAAAAAAAAGGAGGATTGAGAGAATAAGTACCAGACTGTAAAAAATACAAGTACTGGATTTCGTTCGTTTGATTAAACTTTTCATGGCAGTGCTCCAGCATGGCTGTAGTCCAACGACCTATACACATAAAAGATAAAAGTTAAACAACATCTAAATACCTTAGTATCTGAATTACAGATGTTAAAAGGGGTTAAAAGTTAATTCAGTTTGTAGAATTACAAGAACTATTTATCTCTATTAACATAAATTAGATGCAACAATAGCAGTGAATATCTGCTGTGTCTGACTATCAAAGTGAAACAGTTTTCAATACATTTCTGAATAGTACAGATGGAGTTAGAAAACAGATGACACTCATGAACTTCAATGAACATTGTCCATCACGAGTTTACTATGTTTTTAATAAACCAATTATAATTCTTCATTACTTGGCCACTATATATCTACATATATACACACACACACACACACATACATATATAATAATATAAATAATATATATATGTGTGTATATATATGTGTATATATATAATAATATAAATATATATATATGTGTGTATATATATATATATATGTATATATATATATATATATATATATATATATATATATATATATATATATATATATATATGCATATATACATACATACATGTACATACCTACATATATATGTATATAGACATGCATATGTGAGGACAGGACGTCAAACAAATGTGAACAAAAGGAAAAATGAGAACATAAAAAAACGGAAACATGGAAAACGATCTTCTTTTCGAACAACGAAAGAAACAAATAAACAAACAAGACAGGCAACATAAAGACCAATCCTTTCATCAGTTGTCCCCTGTTTTATCTACTCCGCATTTCATATATATATATATATATATATATAATAGGTTTATGTCTATCATTGTTTGAATTGCATAATAGTGGTTTTTCTCTAATATATATATATATATATATATATATATATATATATATAGATACCTCTGGATATCCTTGTTGCTTATTTTGATTTTAATCACTTTATTTTGAAATTGTATGGATAATACCATACTAAATTAAACTTAAGTACCATATTCTTCTGAATCTAAATTTTTACTTATATATATATATATATACACACACATACATATATCCAACCCATGCCAGCATGGAAGATGGACCTTAAAATATATATATATATTGTTTTCAGCACATCCATTACAATATGAGCTAATGAATGAGCTTCTAAGTGGTTGTTCAATCTGCTAGAAGTAGTAACCAAATTTCACTCAAATTACAAGCTATAACCATAAAACAAGGAGGGACACATTGGATAATGTGTAGTGCTAATTCCCTGGAAAATAAAAGCAATAGAATCGTCACAGCTGCGGTGCGACTGGTTTGGTCACTGGAGTCCCTGAATATGGATGACATGACACTAAACAACAACTCAACTACACATGTATACAGATATACTAATATGGTACACATTAGAAAACAACTAATTTACTGATTATTACTGCTGAACAGAAGAGGAAGCAGGCGTTGGCCATTTTACAACTTTTGTTTCTACATTTGCTCTCTTTAGTTTCATATACGTGTGTGTGTGTGTGTGTGTGTGTGTGTGTGTGTGTGTATATACACACACATATACATTTATGCATATATGAAAAGTTCCTGGCTTCAAGGGTATCGTGAATGGCCTGGTTGCGGGCTCAACCATCCAAGTTCTTTTTATATTACAAGGCTTAGAAAAACTGGAGGACTGCTGCAATAAGTGTCTGAATCTGAGAGGGGAGGATGTTGTTTAAAATCATAATTAACAGATCCTCCTGTATTTTCTTTTACCCAAAGCAAGGAACTTTTCAGCACCACCTCATGTATATATATATATATATATATATATATATATGCTTATAATTACAAAGGAAAGAAAAGAGAGCGCTCTGTGCACGAAGTAGAGTTTCAAGTTACTGGGAGGCATTCAGTGACCTCACTCAAGCATTACTCAGTTTTACAATAATATTCACAAGACATGTAGCTGAAACCCTTCAGGGGAATATTATAGAAAGAACTGTCTGAGAGATTGCTGCAACATACCTTCTGTGTGTGACTGCGTGAAACACTGATTAGTGATGAAATGAATTCACTCTCTAGTATGTATATAGATATATAGAGAGATAGATAGACACACACACACTCACAGAGTCTACTTATACATATAAGCAGGCACATTTATATATACATCTACATATGTATGTATGTCTGCACCCACCTGTGTGTAATATGGTATGCAAATTAGTAGCTCCAATTCTCAGTAGCTACTGGATTTGGCAAGTGCATAAACAGACTGGCTGCTTGTTTCTCTGGGATTGGTCAAACTAAGAATGACTGAAGCTGGTCATCATTATTTCAATCTATGGAGAGGAATTAGTTAACCCTTATCCGGCCAAAAGTATTCTGCCTGTTTTATGTCCAAACTGGCCAGATCTGGTCTCTCACACCAACCCTACAATATCGTTTTAAAAATTAACAGCTAACTCATTAAAATCTCATAGCTACAAGATAATGCATGGTTAGTTCAAAACAATGTGGATAAAAAGCATTAAATTAACACTAAAGGGTTAAATTTGCTCTGCTAATATACCTACTGATTTGCATAACAGTGGTTTTGTCTCTAATTAATATTATATATATATATATATATATATATATATATATATATATACACACACACACACACACACACTCTTACACACACATCCACTCATAAATATATAAGTGTATGTGTGTGTGTATACATACATATACATATTATTTTACTTGTTCCAGACATTTACTGCGGTTATGCTGGGGCACCACCTTTAGTCGAACAAATTGATCCCAGGACTTATTCTTTGTAAGCCTAGTACTTATTCTATTGGTCTCTTTTGCCAAACCACTAAGTTATGGTGACATAAACACACAAACATTGGTTGTCAAGTGATGTGGGAGGACAAACACAAACACACAAATGTATACACATACATTATGAAGGGCTACTTTCAGTCTCCATCTACCAAATCCACTCACAAGGGTTTGGTCAACGCGAGGTTATAGTAGAAGACACTTGCCCAAGGTGCCATGCAGGAGGACTGCACCAGAATCAAGTGGTTTGGAAGCAAGCTTCTTACCACACAGCCACTCCCGCACCTATATATATATATATATATTTATATATATATTAAACTCGACTCTGTTGGTCATGAATGACCATGGGTGCATCTAAGAGGTTCCCCTCCACGGTACAAGTCTGGGTGGAATGTCACCTTACCAGCGAATGTACCACCTAGGGTTGCTTTTTTATGGAAGACCAGCAGTCGTCCATGCATACCAGCATCCCCTCTCCATGCCACTGATGTTATCCAAGGGAAAGGCAAAGGGGCCGATACAGCTTGGCACCAATGATGTTACAATTCATTTCTACAGCTGAGTGAACTGGAGCAATGTGAAATAAAGTGTCTTGCAGCCCAGTCCGGGAATCAAACTCACAACCTCACGATCATAAGTTCAGTGTTCTAAACACTGAGCCATGTACCTTCACACACACATATATATAAAATAATATGAAGTACTATAATGACAAGTTACCGTTTGTCCTAAATAATAACACACACACACACACACATATATTTATATATATATATATATATATATATATATATATACACATATATATATATATATACACACATATATATATATATATATATATATATATATACACACACACACATATATATATATATATGCACACACCATACATAGATATACACATACATAAGCATGTGTGCATGTGTGTGCATATGTTTGTATGTGTAGACAGAAAGATGCAGTGTGAAGAACTATATTATACTAACCATAAATTTATTAAGAAAAAGAGAAAAAAAAAAGTGAGACACCTTGGTTCCAAACTAATTATACATTTGTGGAAAGAGACATGTTTGTTAATCAATGCAAAGACAAACATGTGTCATTATTACTGTTTTCATATTCATTCTGGTATTCCTATAAGCAAAACTTTAACTCGCTTTCCTTGCATATGTATAAAAACACGTGTTTGTGCATAAACATGTGAGCGTGTGTGTGAGGCAGTTATTACATTACAATACAAGAAGGAATGTTCCACACTAATAATTCTATAGCAGACTTCGTTACTCATTATCACATAGGAATAACAAACACAAAGAATACACAAGCAAAATTATTGTCATTAATATCACTGTTTTGTAATGTCCCCCCACATTCATCACCCTTGTGGCAAATAAAGAAATGAGTGTTATGGACGGTTGTGATGGAGTTGGCGGTAGTAGTATTATTAGGATGGTGGATTGGTGCAATAATTAAAGCATCAGACATTTCTTCTTACTCTTTTTGCATTCAGAGTTCAAATTCCACTAAGGCTTTCCTTTTGGAGTAGAAAAAAAATTAAGTACCAGTTGAGCACTGAGGTTTATGTAATCAACTAATCCCACCCCAAAAAATTATTATTATTATTATTATTATTATTATTATTATTATTGTTATTATTATTATTACTATTATTATTATTATTACTATTATTATTATTATTATTAAGGTAGCAATCTCACTGAATCTTTAGCACACCAGACAAAATGCTTAGCAACATTTCATCCAACTTTACATTCATATTCCACTGAGGTTGACAATGCCTGTCATCCTTTTGGGGTCAATAAAATAAATGCCAGTTAAGTTTTGGGGGTCGATGCCATCGACTAGCTCCCTGCCACCCAAATTTCTGGCTTTGTGCCTATAGTACAAAAGATTATCGTTATTCTTTCAGGGTTGATAAAATAAGTACCAGTAGAGTACTGAGGTCGGTGTAATTGACTACTCCACCCCACCCCACCCAGCCCTCAAATTCTGGCTGCGTGCCTATAATAGAAAAGATTTTATCATCATCGTCTATAAAATTAAGCTTCAGTCAAACAGAATATTGGTCTAGTTAACAATATACTTTCCCTTCAAATTTGTGGCCTTGATCCATTGCTGGAAACATCAGTAATATCATCGATTTTATGTCAGTTTTTCCATGTTTGCCTTGACTGGATGGATCCTCTCTGGCATGGCAACCCACCACTTGTTGTGGTCCTTTGTCATCTCAGTCATGGAATTCAGCCTTCACCACTTCTTATACTTTCTTTTCCACAAGTTCTTCCACTAGGATTTCTTGCCACCTCTATACATGTCATCCTCCATACAGTCATGGCCAAAAGTTTGGAACATTTTTGAAAAATTGTTATGCCCATGTACAATTCACAAAATTACAGGAAGTCACATGACTAGCATCAAACAACTAAAATAAATTCTTTTTTAGATATCCACCATATTACTGTAATAATATACTCTCTTTTACGCTTTTACTTGTTTCAGTCATTTGACTGCGGCCATGCTGGAGCACCGCCTTTAATCGAGCAACTCGACCCCGGGACTTATTCTTTTGTAAGCCCAGTACTTATTCTATCGGTGTCTTTTGCCGAACCGCTAAGTAACGGGAACATAAACACACCAGCATCGGTTGTCAAGCAATGCTAGGGGGACAAACACACACACGCATATATATATATATATATATATATATATATATATATACACATATATACGACGGGCTTCTTTCAGTTTCCGTCTACCAAATCCACTCACAAGGCTTTGGTCGGCCTGAGGCTATAGTAGAAGACACTTGCCCAAGATGCCACGCAGTGGGACTGAACCTGAAACCATGTGGTTGGTAAACAAGCTACTTACCACACAGCCACTCCTGTGCCTATATTGCAAATATATTGCAAATTAAATATAACTTAGGGCATTTAATACAAAAATTCTAATTTTCAGACCTATGTTCCATACTTTTAGCCACGACTGTATATTCATCACCAGCACTGCCTTCACTCTTGCATACTACATTTAATTCCTTTTATACCCAGTTTTTCTCCCAGCTTACTTATGCCCTGCTATTCATGTACACTAATATTTCACACTTAAACGAGCATGCTCATCTCAGTTTTTTTTCCAGCCTTTGCACAACTCACGCCTTCCATATTCAATGCCAATGTTTCCTGAACACACAACATCACACTTATTACAATCTGGCCTTCACTTGGAAGAGTATCTTTCTATTACCAGCAGAGACAATAGTAGCCTGAACTTCTTCCACCCCCATTCTTCTCTGGCTACTCATGCTTGTGGAATACCCACCCACATCCACGCCTAAATGGGTCACCTAGATAACAGAAGCTATCAACAACTTCTAGGAAGTCTTGAGTATTTGAAAGAATTTATTTCAAGGGTGCTCTTATTCCTGGTCATCAGTTATATAGAAAGTCTTTTTTTTTTCTGTTAGCCTGCCAGTAATCCGACAACTGCACCTCTTTTTGTGTACTGTTTCAGTTGTGCTATTGAATTGAAAATGTCTTGCGTAGGATGTAAGCAATGCCTAGCAGAGTTCCTTCGGACTGTGTATAATGTTGAAAGCTTTAGTGTTTTTGTTTTTTATTTGTTTGTTTTTTTTTCTTAATTGAAACTGGAACTCCAGTTATTATTGGTACTCTTTTAACTATAAAATCAACTCTAATTGAGGATATTAAAGATCAAGGATATTCCATTTATGACCATCTCATCATTTTAGTGGTATGTAGGACTACATTATCTAATATGAATTGAGACCACCTCATCTTTTTAGTGGAGTTTAGGACTACATTATCCAACATGCCCCTTCCTGAGGGTTGTATGGCTACTATTTCTAGCAGAGTGAGTAACCACATAAGAGATTTCCTCACTGTCTCGTTTAATCAAGGGACAAATTTTAGTATTGTCTCATTGACCTGGGCCTTTTACCCAGTTTTACCAGAAACAAAGAAATATTCCAGTATATCTTCGTAATGTACTTCAACCTTATTTCTGTCTATTTCCCGTTTTCTACACAATTTTGAAATACATTAATTGTCAATTAGATATATTCATTTCAAATTTTGGCACAAAGCCAGTAACTTCAGGAGCATGAGTAAGTCGATTACATTAACTCTGGTACCCAACTTGTACTTATTTCATCGACCTCAAAAGGATGAAAGGCAAAGTCCACCTCAGTAGATTTGAACTCAGAGCTTAAAGACGGATGAAATTCCACCTAAGCACTTTTGTCCAGCATGCCAATAATTCTACCAGCTTGCTGCCTTAATTGTCAATTAAATATATTACATTAATTTTGCAGTGATTCCCACACTTTGAATCGTATACTCTATAGTATACGCACATCCTGTTTCATTTCTCATAGCACACCCCTATTTCACTAGCCACAGTATATCCTATTTCAGTGCCTCCTCCAATACCTATAGCACATGCTGTTCCAGTATCCATGACACACTCTGCTTCAGTATTCATATTACATCCTGACCCAGCGACAGTAGCACACGCTATCTAATATCTACCAACTAAATCATATCTTTAGTCATTTACTTGTTTCATTTGGTCATTAGATTACAGCCATGCTGGGGCACAGCTTCGAGGTAGTCAAACAAATCAACCCCCCCAGTCCTATTTTTTTTTAAGCCTGGTACTTATTCAATTGCTCTCTTTTGCCAAATTGCTAAGTAACAGGGATGTAAACACACCAACGCTGGTTGTCAAGCAATGGTAGGAGACAAACATACACACACACACACTCATACACATGTGACAGGCTTCTTTCGGTTTGTGTCTCCACTCACACGGTCTTAGTTGGCCCAAAACTTTAGTAGTAGACACTTGCCCAAGGTACCATACAGTGGGACTGAACTTGAAACCATGTGATTGGGAAGCAAAACTTCTTACCACACAGCTATGCCTATACCTGTGATAGAGAAATTAATATTTTCCAGTTTCAAGTTCAAACCAGGTCTGGGCTGCCTTTTTCTACTATCACTCAGGACTGAAATAATGTATCCACAATAAACTTGAATAGGTTCAATTAAGTATATCTTCCTTCTAAAATTGGTGATGAGCATAAATAACGATATTAATAGTTTAATAAATAATCTGATAGAAAAAAAAAATTAGTAACTTTAATTCATACATTCTGTGTATGCATTTGGGTAAGTGTGAACAGGTGTTTTGGTGTGTGTCAGTGCTTTTGTATATACTTGAATATAAGCTTGTGTGTGTGTGTGCATGAACATAAGCTTTTGTATATGTGTGTTTGTGTGCTTTTATGCATGTATGGTTATATCCTTTGTGTATTATGTGTGTGAGTGTGTGTGTGTGTGTGCTCTTTTGTGTATGGTGTGTATAGTTGAGTTGTTTTCTATAGATGTCAGTACTTTTGTGTGTGAATGTGCACATTTTTTATGAGTGAATGTATGGGAGGGTTCACGTGTAAATGTGCATTTCTGATAGTGGGTGGGGTTGCATTTGCATATGAGCATATATGCATTTATATTTGTGTATCCTTGTGTTTTACAATTCTTACGTGTACATGTGTTTGATTCAAGTGTGTATGTGTACATATAGGAGTGCATATGTGTGTATCTGTATACATGCATTTTTCTCTCTCTCTCTCTCTTGCTATTCATAAATATATATATATATATATATATATATATATATATATATATAGGCGCAGGAGTATCTGTGTGGTAAGTAGCTTGCTAACCAACCACATGGTTCAGGGTTCAGACTTCCCAAGTGTCTTCTGCTATAGCCTCGGGCTAACCAAAGCCTTGTGAGTGGATTTGGTAGACGGAAACTGAAAGAAGCCTGTCGTATATATGTATATATATGTATGTGTGTATGTTTGTGAGTCTGTGTTTGTTCCCCTAGCATTGCTTGACAACCGATTCTGGTGTGTTTACATCCCCATCACTTAGCGGTTCGGCAAAAGAGACTGATAGAATAAGTACTGGGCTTACAAAGAATAAGTCCCGGGATCGATTTGCTCGACTAAAGGCGGTGCTCCAGCATGGCTGCAGTCAAATGACTGAAACAAGTAAAAGAGTAAAAGAGTATATATATAAGTGTGTGCATTCATTTGCATTCCTGTTTGTGCAGACATATATGTATTTGCATCTATGTGTGCATGTGCATTGCTGATACATTTAGTTGCATGTGTGTGTGTGCATTGCAGGTATTGTGTGTACTCATAGTGTGTGTGTATGTGTGAGCATTCCTGTGTGTCTGTGCATATGCAATCACGCGTGTAAACCTAGACAAAGTCTTAAAATATCATCCTTCCACAAATATTTGGTTTCATTCGATCAGTTGCAGGCAAAAAAAAAATTAGCAACACTAAAAATACTAACATGAACAACAACAATTTGCTCTAAAGCAACTAAATCGGTTAAAAAAAAAAAGAAGTAAATAAATAAAAAAAAAGATAGAAAAACGCCAAAAAACACAGACCTAGTGGTACATGAATTGTCATTTGAGATTCAGGTATTACTTTTACTTCAGATGTTATTGTAATTTTTTTTAGTTCGTTTTATTCTGTTGTTTTAGCCAGTGTAGGTTAGGTAGTAATGTAACTGGTGAGATACCTGCATTGTGTGGGAGCAGGTGACTTACTACCTGCACTCTGTCAAATAAATGGTACGCGGGGAGGGGGGGAGGGGGTCAAAGACTTCAAACTATCACCATTTCAGGCTTGGTTTTTTTTTTTCTACTCTTTTCTTTTTTAATGACTTAGTCAGAGGAAAGTGAATGTGATTGGCCCGAGAGTTACAGTATCATGATCAGATAATAAAGGCTGTGGGTTCAAATCCTGGATGGGTGGTATGTTTTTGCCCTTCAACAAAGTACTTCATTTTCAGTTGCTCCAGTCTACTCAGCTGTAATGAATATCAAACAAGTGCTGGTGCAACCGTCTCTCCCTCCAGCAGTCACATCCTCAGGTGTTCCACTGGGGGTAAGGTTGAGTGAGCTGAGAGAATGTCTGATGTCTGCTTACAACTTGAAAACAGCAATAGCATGGTAGGTGTTATCAAGACTTTATACCTAAAACAATTAGCAACAGCTTGGAAGATGTTACCATGATTTTATACCTGAAATAATTAGCAACGGCATGAAAGATGTTACCAAACCATACAAGCTTCACTTGGGTGAGGTTGAGCAAGCTCAGATAGTATCTGATGTCAGTTTACAACTTGAAAATAGTTAGCAATAGAATGATAGATGTCGCTAAGACTTCACACCTAAAACAATTAGCAACATGGTAGATGTTACCAAGACTCTACAGCAGAATCAATTAACAGCAGCATGGTAGATGTTACCAAGACTTTACACCTGAAATAATTAGTAACAGCATGAAAGATGTTACCAAGCAATACATGCTCATGGGTGATGATTGGCTATACAAGTCAGAGGAAGATGGGCAATGTCTGTGCTTCTTTTTAGGACATTTGAGGCTGAAAGGAAGAAATGACCTTCAGACCAAACACCTGGCCTCAAAAGCTTGCAACAGAATGGATTCTGCTAAAGCCATGCATGAACCAGGTGGTGATGTTAAATTGGATAAAGAGTTAAATAATCTGAAATTTATGACATACTAGCTTAAAATCCGCATTCCATGCAGACTTTTAAGCTTTTGTGGAGGGCTAATCAGGCCTGAGGCCCAAAACTAAATAGAGAAGAATACCCTTACTATAATATGTCTATAATGACTATGTGCCTTGGTGATGTTTGATCAGAGGTTAAGGACAGATGAGAATTAATTCTGCAATGCAATCATTCTATTGTTCCAGTCCCAAGTTAAATTCCAACTGTTAACCAATTTGTCCCAAAGTTCTTATCGCGACATAAAATTAACAAAGCAAATGTCATTTCTCTTCCCCTTGATCTCTAACATCATCTGACAAACACCAAGCATGATGGCAGAA